>NW_009935893.1:96506-141135 GCF_000696875.1 Nestor notabilis
CCAATCAATTTTAAATAACAGACAATGGGGAAATCTTCTGGAAAAATCAGATTTTTCTTCCCTTGAGATACTGCCATTTATAAGGAAGGAGAACAAAATTTAAAAAGGACATAAAATAATTATTCCAAATATATCTATAGTTATTTTACACTGCCTTTAATAAACTGAGGGAAGTGGAGAAATACTTTATGTTTTCTAAAATCATTGTATTTTATTCACTGTACTACACTCAATCTCAGTTATACAGTAAAACAGTACTTCAAGCTATAAGGGAGATCTTTGTAGTTAAGGCACTTACTGCATTTTGATTTTTATCAGCCAGGTATTGAGTTCAGTAACCACAGGAAGCTACTCTATTTTAGCATTTCTAAATTCTGATTATTTTTGCTAGATGGAAACTTTCACACTGCACCATATCTCACAAACAATTCTTCATTTTACAAGCAGGACAGGGCTTTTTAATCACTGAAATCTCCTCCCACCCTGCCTTGGATGGATTGCTTCAAAGATTATCCACCATTTGTTTTGGAACAGCTAAACACAGAATTTCAACTCTACCAAAAACACACACACTACTATTCATGATCTTAAAAAACCCTAGTAAGCATGTACCTAAAGTGAAACAAATCTTGCTTGGTTTTTGTTTTGTTTTTTAATCAAGCACTTCATCCCTAACAAATCAATCACTTAAGACTGTAGAGTGCTGAAGAGGTAGAACCCTGTTCTCAAAAAAGATTGCTTGAACTAAAACACAAGTCCAAATGACACAGGAAGTATCCACTGGAAAATAAAAATAAATTAAAACCAAAATGCACAGCTCTTGGCTGTTATCTTAGTACTGCTGTCAAAAGAATTGGGAAAAAATAAAGCTGACAGACAAAAAGCATAACCCAACACATAAACAGGAACATAAAACCTCAATGTAATGGGTGCAATGCTGATATCAACTTTTAGTAAGATTTAAAGTTAAATAAAATGAAAAATATGCTTGACAACAAAGGTAACAGGGACTGGGTACAGTACATACATACAAAAGGCCATTCAAGGATTCTGCTTTCTTTTTCTGACAGTCTTGATCCATGAGGAAAACATGAACAATTACCACATAAGCATTAGGTAAGAACTGAAAGAATGGTGAAAAGGATATTTATCCATTTTCCAGCTTCGAATCAATAACATCGTATCAAACTTATTATAAAATCATAGAATAGTTAGGGTTGGAAAGGACCTTAAGATCATCTAGTTACAACCCTCCTGCCATGGGCAAGGACATCTCACACTAGACCGTGTTGCTCAAGGCCCTGTCTAACCTGGCCTTGAACACTGTCAGGGATGGAGCATTTACCATTTCTTTGGGCAACCCATTCCAGTGCCTCACCACCCTCAAGGTAAACAACTTCTTCCTTAGATCTAACCTGAACTTCCCCTGTTGAACCCATTTCCCCTTGTCCTATCACTAAAGTCCCTAATGAAGAGTCCCTCCCCAGCATCCTTGTAGGCCCCCTTCAGATACTGGAAGGCTGCTATGAGGTCTCCACGCAGCCTTCTCTTCTCCAGGCTGAACAGCCCCAACTTTCTTAGCCTGTCATTTTACTGGAAAATATTATATTGTGTCTATGCATTTTATTTCTTTTCATTTTAAACTCATCCATTTTTGTATTCACTTAAAGCTTAGAAGCACTGTCACACACATGCTAAGCATAGAGCTTTGCTGACATCTAAACAGCTACCAAAAGACACTGGGTCCATCACAGGCATCCCATGGGACAACCATCAAGCAAAGGAGAATAGTCCACTTGAATTCAATTTATCTGTCATCTATGTGCACAGCTCCTTTACACATATAGAAGGACATATCCTGATGCTCTTTCTAAGTTCTCAGGGGAAAAGCTTTCAATTAATAACAACAATAGGTTTGATAAAGATCACATCATTTGTCCTCAGATGTCAGCTTCACCACATTGGATGGAGGAAAAAACTTCAAGAAGTTTTACTAAAGAAACAGCTAACCCAAATACTGGAACAAAATACACCTGTTTTATTTACTGAAATGCTCTGAAATGAAATATATTAACTGAACACCATCAGTCATTAATGAACACCCATTTCACACGTTTTTTAAAAACAGGTCAGCACCATCCACAGGTGGATAAACGAATGATCACTTTGCAAAAACCTTAAAATTAGTATTTTCAGATACATACACAAAAACCCCAGGAGATTAAGAAAAAACCTAGTGAGAGAGATATTCAAGTGCTTTAACTTGGAGGGTTAATTTTTAATGACAGAGTAAGGAATAAAGTTGAGCCAAATGCAACTTCCTTTTTATCTGTTGGACACTAACACCAGCAAGACCAGAGGTGTGCTAGGGTTGCTGGAGAGTGCATCTAACCTGGAGAGAAGCACACACACAGATTTGTCTTAGAACTTGTGAAAATCTAGGATGAGTCAATCTCTGGCCAAGTCTTTGGTGTCTAAGGACCAAAGAAGAGTGGCCTATGCCAGACACACACCTTCAAACTACAGGCATGGTGACTTTCATACCAGTGGCAAGGGTAACCACTGCTAATCTTTAACAGTCAAGTAAACCTTTACTGGGGGAAGACTTGAAAAGCTGCCTCAACTGGCCTTAACGGGAGAACCAGAACACACCAGCCATGTTCATGTACAGCACTGAGCAAAGCTTTCCTTCTCTGCTTCCACTGAGAAAATTGCTGCTGCCACATTTATTTCAGGAGCCCAGTACCCTGATCTTCTGAAACATGATGATGCTATTTCTTATTCAGAGAACAAGTGCTATTTTCAGTTCTTCCACTGGGAAAAAACCCACATAGTATTTAAAGAAAACAAAGTTTTGGCACCTAGCCATGATAAAAAGCCAAGACTAATAAAATTTCCAACAGAACACTGGAATGCACTCCGCAAAACAGTGCAGTCCAGTGCATACCGACTGTTGGTGGCCTTCCACTACAGCTAAATACATACTATCAATCAGTGTTAGTTATCAGTCATCCCAACCCTGAGCAATGGCTTGTCATTCATTATCTCTGTTTCTAGCTTTTAAGCATTTTTAAGCAGACGCACAAAATTAGAATTCTTCTAACTCTATAACTTACTTTCTAAACCTTCCAAATCCCCCTCTTAAGTTTTCATTTAATTCAGAGCATGCTGTAATTCCTTCTGATGAATACAGCAGGCATTAGGAAAATGCTGGAGAGTTTCATGTAATAGTGCCACATACAACTGACCACAGTTGAATACAGCAGGGCAAAGATATGGTTGCCAGGGTAAGTGACTGCAAGGATTGAAAGAAACAAATTGAGGGCTTTTTCATCCATGTATTGTGTATGCTGCTAAGGAAAGGTGCATCACACCATCTGTGCTTTGTGAGGATCACAACTGAAAATACTATTTGTAATAAAATATTTCAAACGTTGGATTCAGGATTAATTTCTTCTGCCACTTTTTTATGTGTCAAATTAAATCATTCATTGACCTTAACCATCTATTAGTTTAAATGTAGACAGTTACCTAGTCATGTGAATAGAGGCAACCTGAATGATAACGACGATTACAGTGAATTTAGTTCAGGTAGAGTTCACAGTTCAGAACTGAAGCTGTAGGAGGTTAAACAATTGAACTTAGCCAATAATGCAATGCATGAGGTTTACAAAGCAAGAGCATCTTCACGCAAAACATGACCCTAAGCAAATAGCAGTAATTAGCAGCCTTCTTGCCAATCCTCACCCACATTTTGATTACAAGAATGAAAAACAAAACAAAAAAAACCCCACCCAAGAACAAACAGGCTTGCCCACATGTTGTCCAAAAGATGATCAAAATGTGTGCATCCATCTTTTATCAGTTTCTAAACACATGCAAGTACTTCAAAAAGCAAAAGAGCTTTTAACTTACAAAAGGCTACAGCCTGTTATTCCACTGAGGTACTCACCAAGCTTTCAGGAGTGAGGGTGATTACAGAGGAAGCCCAAAAACTTTACTAACTTTTATAGTTAATCAAAGACTACCTACACAACCAATGAATCATGTAGGTATTTAATCAGCTGGCCTTTCTACAGACAGCTGAGCTGTAGTTGGATGAAACTGTGTGAACACAGCCAAAAATTACATGTTTATATAGGCTAAAGAACTTTTCATAATGTAAACAGGAAAGTATCTGGGTTGGATAAATCCATCCTGCTGCTGCCCACTGGCATAGAGTTCCCATCCACAGCACCATTAATGAGTAACACAAAATTCCTGAAGAAAAAGGACCAAAATCTGAATAAAGTTTCCAAGGTTAGAAATTCTTATCCAGATTACAGCTTCTCCCTTACTGGCACAACTAGACACTTCTGAATGCTAAAGCAAGCATGAAAATTACAGGTCTGGAATAAGCATTGCTTTACTTTTCAGAGCTGATTGTTCACTGTGGAGACCTGACAGACAATGCTTTATCCATGCAAGCTGCTGCGCCTCTGGGCAAGAAAAGCAGATGGTACCCAAACAATGAAAAAATATCTTGCAAGAGCATAAGAGGGTATTAAATAAATTTTAAGTGTGAAACATATGTTTAGCCTTAGATTCCTGCCCATCCCATCTCACACAGTAATGATGAACTCGATTTTGTTGCTTCTGTCTACATCCATTTGTTTCTGTAACTGTGCATGCAGAAAAAGTTATTTAAGAGGAAGAAAATCGGAGGTACATCATACCTTTGAGCTGACTAAACTTCAAGACTATAACAAATTTCCACATATCAGCTGAAAATTAGAAATCTCATATGCACACAGACTTTGCAGCAACAAGGCAAAGAAACCCAGATTATCGTAGATTGCTTTCACTGATAACTAAGTTAAGTCAAATCACTTTCCCCATTACCCTCCTTCCACTGAGTGAAAGCCAACTGTTTCATCACACTGATGCATACACATAGTTGAGCATTTAATCTCAAGGCCTGGTGGCTCAGGGTGTGATTTCATGGTGAGTCTGAAAAGAGATGAGTGAGGGCTACCACCAGAGATAGCTCTTCACCTCCACGCCATCTCTAACTACTCACTGTCACCTGCTACACTGGCATTCATGGTGGGCCACATCAGCATAATAGTCTGTCTGAAACCTAACTAGAAGACAGACACATTTTCAGGTTTCGTGCTCTAGCTCATCCACATCAGCCCAGAAGGACTCCCACACTGCTGAGGGAAAAGAAAAAAAAAGAGACCCTTTCATCAGTAGGCTCCACTTTTTGGCTAGAAATGACCATGAAATCTCATCTTTCCCATGGAGTTCTTTAAGCATGTAAAATTTCTACTTAAACACCAATAGGGATTACAAAAGGATTGAGGCATCTATGTTCTGTTAAAACAACATTACTTGAAAAGTTTAATATTAAGAAAGCCATAGACTCTTGTGTAAATTAGCTTACAGCTAATTATTATCATATACATAATCACAGTATCTCTTCCCCCCTTTTTCTGCTTTGCTGTCTTACAAGTAATAGTGAGAATTCTGCGTAATTTCAAAAGGAAACTTTCAGAAAAGCTGCACCTTAAAGTGTTGCAACTGCATAGCATAAAGACTTCAAAACCACAGTTAGTTCTACCCAAATACCTTAATAAGATACTACACTATACCTACAGAAATTGAGTTTGGAGGAATTAGAACATAGCAAGAGAACGGTTGTCGTCTTGTTTTTAAAATAGCTACTATGGAAAGGAGTTATAATAGCCTTCTTGTCTGGAAAGATGGAC
Organism: Nestor notabilis; assembly: GCF_000696875.1. Classification (NCBI taxonomy): domain Eukaryota; kingdom Metazoa; phylum Chordata; class Aves; order Psittaciformes; family Psittacidae; genus Nestor; species Nestor notabilis. The sequence goes on from NW_009935893.1 coordinate 102,257, forward strand.
ACAAGATAGTATAAGATCATGTTTTAGAGAATAAACCAACAAGGCAAAAGAAAACAAGCCAAGAGACCCTAAATGCCTGCTTCTATTTTTTCTTCTTGTAGAAATCATCACAATGCCGGTCCACCTGAAATGTCATGAGGTGCCATGATAACGGTGATGGAAAAGTCAGTGCTGCAGTCATAGGTGATGGGAACAGTGTACCCTACCCCTATAAAAGGAATTACTACCCACATTCATTAAGTACTGCTCTGTTTGAAATTACTGTACAGAGCAGCAGAGTCCATGTTCTAGCAGCTGCTGCCAGGAAAAAGGCCATCTTCACTTGCCTTATTAACTCCAACTGCTGTGTCTTGTTTGTGCATTAATGTGCTGACAGATAAAACAACACTAAAATCCTGCCTCCCCTTGACTCAGTGACAAAAATGCCATTAGTTTAATCACACAGAGATTTAACACAACTTACTTACAAATGTCTGAAAACACTGGGGGGAAAAAAGTTGGAAAGGCCAAGTAGTATTGATGTAAACTCATCGCAGTTGTTTGCACACAAGTAAACATACAATTAGTGAAAACACAAAACCAAAAAAGCAATAAAAAAGCAAATGTAAAATAAGAGCAGCTTACCTTTTGAGGGAGTGGTCCGTGGTCATCCAAGTAAGTGGAATTTCCTACAAAAAGAAGAAGAATGGAGATAAACAAATGTCATCAAACGCAACTTCAAAACTTGCCAATTCATGGAACCAGTGTATCTCTATCCCACTGGGTCTGTGGTGTTGACTAATTCAAGGAAAATAAATACCCTCTGCTTTAATTTGTGATTAACAGAAAAAAACAAAACTAATTCATTTTGGCTACATTTGTGCTAGAAAATTAGATGCACATTGTCATTTTAGCAGAAAATAAATGTGCCAAGGCATCTTTAATTAAATAACATGGCATTTAATCATTTGCATGACAAAAACTGTCAGCTGCATCCTTGCATATATTAAGCAAGGGAGCACAGTAACCCTCAAAAAGATTTCTCAAATAATGAAGTATCAAAGGCTTTCATCAGATTTTCGTCTGATGGAGATCACAAGCATTCACCTATCTCCTAACATGGATTTTTCCTAACCTCCAAGTTACTTTTTCGTTCCCAAACAGTATTGGTCAAATGGGAGTTGTATTCTGCTGTAGTTACACCTGCTCTTTCAAGCATCTCTTTTAATTCTGCTGAAAAGCTTCAGGAAAAAAATAAAAAAAGCTCCTAAAATTTTTAAGTGCTCCATTCTTAGTTGGCTACAATAAAAAAGGCAACAATTTCTTTTTACCTGTTACTAACAAACATACACTGACAAATATAACACACCCTCCCACACACACCCAGAGGCTGTCTTCCCTGCAACTGTTCTTCTTGAACCCTTCTTAATCATGAGCTTTCCCAACATGTCCCAGCAGAAGACGATACCTTGCAGCCAGTCCAAAAGTTCCCCTCAGGCCACACATGCCTCTCCTCTCAGTCATCCTCCTACCAAAAGCAGTGAAAATACCTCTGCTCTAACCTTACAGCAGTGCGGAGCGTGAAAATCAGTTGTGTAAGTGCCCGCTAGATATCCAAAACTCACACGAAGGAGCACTGTAAAAATCACATCCCACTTACAAGCATCTCCACCCCTGGGGTGTTTAATAGGCAGCAGATATTGCCTCTGAGGCAATGCAGACTAGTGGGAGTAAGACATAATTACACATCAAAGAGCATTTCTCTTGTCAGTCTGGCCAAAAGGACACTGAGTCACCTTGGTTTTTGGAGTCCCAGAATCAAAAAGATTTCTGGATGCAGGAGGCAGGAAGGGGAAGTCTGTATGTGTGAGTGTGATGAATTTCCATGCGAAATAAAAAGGTAAGCCCCAATACCCCAAACTTGTTCTTTTGCAGAGGTATGTACCTTGTTCTTGGAAGACTTCGCACAACTACAAAAGCCTGAACAAGTTTTGAGATGACCATCAAAAGGTCATCACAAAACATGAATCGTCTTCTGAAGCTTACCAGAAACACATCTTCCTATATGTCTAACACAAATACCCAACCTCTGAACAACCCTGTTGATTAATTTAATGACATAGATAACATGGCCAATTCCCTACATTCAGGGATAATCTCTATTATCCATTCCTCTGATCCAATTCTAATTGCCAAGTAAGTAATTCAGTTCCAGACTGCTAATGGAGTTATGTATGGCTTTCCAATAAAGTAGCTACTCTGTGCACAGTAATAGGGACATAAAAGCAAGCATTTCAGGAAAACCCAGTTACACCTGGGAGGGAAGCAAGGAAAGCTCTTAGTACCTCTCCTTTCACACTCATTCAGGATTTAACTTTCCTGTAGATCAGGCTGTTACTACATCATTCATAGCAACTTCCTTCTCTTTGTAATTAAACATTACTGCCACCGATGTTGATAAAAATAACTCTTTTGGTTTTCTCATTGTGTCAGAAAAATTGTTTCATTTTGATCCATGCTAGAACAAGTGATGTTTGCTAAAAAGCATTTTTGTGGTCTAACCAAGTTAACACATTAGAAATGCTATAAACACTTTATGAAAACTATTTGTTAAAAAGGAGTAACAAAACTTTGAGTTTTATAATTGGTATTAAGAGGGATACAATAATGCTCTTTTTTTTTTCTCATCTCCCCAAAACATAGGCAGTTTATGCTTACCTAAATAAAAAGGAATATTAATTACATATATGTATAAACTATATTTTTAGGAATGGCTCACTTATCTGTAGAGAAGGATTTGAATTACCACCTTCTCTTGAGAAAACAGATCATCGCAATCATAGTTTACACAGTATCTTATACAGCAGTGTCAAAAGTGTCTGAGCTATATTACAGAAAACTTTTCGAGATAGTCTTTAAAAATTAAGGAGCCAATAACTTAAACCATTTCACATTTCTGTATCAGTAACCTATATTATTAGTATGCATATTGCATTTTCCTTCCTTTTTTATTTTTTAATGTTTGAAATTACATCAAAACATCCCTGGCCTCGAACATTTACCCTATAGGTTTGATTTCTGTTCTCAGAAAGTTACTACAGTTATCAGTTGAAGGATAATAGTACGCTGTTGGCCCATTTTATAAAAAGTCTTTTTCATGGTAGTTGCTTGCTCAAATCCAGAAACAACTAACAGTGGTATAAACAAATTGCCAGACATATACAAGCGAACACAGAAATTAAGAGTACTGATTTGAAACATAGAACAACTTGCAAATGAAGAGCAGAGGAAGGAAAGCTGCACACATTTCCCACACCCTTATGCTGCCCTAAACACCACCTAAACTCAGCTAGCTCCCTTCTCCTGCCAGATCTCCTACTTCTGCTCTGCATATGAACCAGAGCTGATCCTAGCATCCACAGCATGCCACACCAATTCAATAGTACGAATTCTTCTGGGTTCAAGTTTAAAATGAGTATTTGTTTCTTTCAGTAATAACAGCAAAACCTTTTGCTGTATGATTCATACCTACCCTAAGTTAAAAACCACTACAATAACTCAACAACTCCAGCTGTGATGGAGTGGAGCAGCAGGCTCTGGGGTACACTGGCCAGATCCTTAACCCCAGAAAGCCCTGCACGTGCTCTCACTGCTCATCGCATCATCGAATTGGGCTTGCTTCCATCCTACTTGCAAAACAATGGCCATGCTACAGGAGCCCTAATGCATGCAGAAATATCCTGAAAAACATGCACCTAGGTCAGCATCTTTCTGCAGAAAACTTTCAGGAAAGATGACGACTGTCTAACACAAGAAGAGATCATGAAAAGTTTATTAAGCATGATTCCCGATTTTGGGTATTTACAGATCTTGTGAGCTTAAGACAGGATGCCACTTTCATACATAGAGAATACACATCAGACTAGTTTAGTCCGAAAACAAAAGAAAAATTCAGCATTATATATTTGCAACAATGGAGAAATACCAAGGTAAAGACAATTTATGAACTACTGTCTAGAAAGAGATGACAAAATAGTACAAGAGAGTTGCATAGTAAAAATCAGGGACTTAATGCATACAACAAGCACCAAAACCACTGTTCATCTGATCAAGTGTTTAACTACATCAACATGACAAGCTTATCTAAGATGGAGAACGTTATTATGCAGCTTTTATAAGCTCTGGTACAGATGGCATGTGTTTGAGATTGCTGAGTGCCACAAGAGAAAAAGAGGCTTTCTGTCATGGAAATGATAAAGCGATAGGTCATCTTTCCTCATTAAGAATCTAGTCCATTGCCCCAGAGCAACTGATGTCATTACATTATTAGAACGACTTCTCTAAAGTCCTTTAATACAGCTTAGTAAAGCTTAGTAAAGCCATCATTGCTTTTGTCTGTTGCCTAAGACACTTCTAGATTTATTTATTTATTTTTCCCCTGTAGAGGAATATTTATTCTTTAAAAACAAAGTTTTCTTCCTTTTATGTTCTGTCTTCCTGTAACAGTATGAAGGTCTAAGGCATTAGAAACAAGTCAGACAGAATAACCAAGTCTCAGAACAGTGGTAATATGCATTCCACAAACACATTCAAGAGCACACTTGCGCTCGCTGAACACATCCTCCTCCAATCTCTGTCAGGAGAGAAGAAATATTAAAAAAAAAAAGGAATTCAGCTTTATTACAGAACATGGTGAATACATGGAAGCAGTCCAAATTTTTCCACAATTTATTACCTTTGAGGTTAAGTGAATCAGCTGTATGTAAAATCTTTGGGGAAACCTTGTGGTTATGTTCCTTTTTTCTTGGAATCATTTAAGTGTGGGGGTTTTGCTTGAAGCAAGCCAAGTTTATACAGAGAATGATGGTCAGTCACCAGGATTAAAGGACAAATATAACTGTGTCCAGTTCAGAACCACAGAAAACAAGTATAACTGCAGTCTTGGAACAAAAACTTTCCAAAAAATGACTGGGGAGTACGGGAAGAGGTGGTGAATGAACTTATGTATGAACTAAAGACCCTTTGATAGCATCTGAAACAGGATCAGTCCATTTGAACAACTTAGATATCATGCAGAAAGAATTGAGTAGAGATCAGGGGAGAAAGCCAACATGGAAAATGTGGTGTTTTGACTGTTTTCCTGGAGCAGGGTTTTCCCTTGTTGGGAATCACAAGCAGCAGTCTAAGGGAGCTAGGATCCAGTTACTGCCAAATTCAATGTGTCTTCTGAAAATCCTGATTTTTTCTCTTCACTTGGTCACCACTGCAAACTTTCAGGCACCAATATAACCTTTACTGACATACCATCACTTAGATCATCTGACCTCTAATGGAAAGGAACAGTCTAATAGTTGTCTGATGAGTCTTCTGGTCTGGAAATCAAGGCTTTGAAGAACAACTCCCCTACCAAGCAGCCCTAATTATTAAGTGCACCTTCAAAATAAGCAAAAGTGCCAGTGAGTAAGCACAAGAGGTTCAGTTCTGCTCTAATTCCAAATGAAAAACTATTTAAGCAAGAAACCGGGAAAACAGCCACAACGAAATCAGTTCATGGCTCCCCAGTGCCTGTTATCATTTTATCCTATGCAATTTCCTTGCTCTTTCCACCACAGAAAATTTCCTGCTGCAGAAAACACTGGGGATATGCCACCAGTAAGAGTGTTAACTCAAACAGGATGCCAGTGACTGGCAGCACATACCCAGACCAGACAGGACTGCCAGAAACAATAGACTGGGGTGGTTTCTGCAGTTTATTGTCAGCATCCTGCATTTTATATGTGTGTAACAGTTGGCTTCCTTAGAAATTTCACTGATTTTTAAACATCTGCAATAATAAGATGTTCTTAGTCATCATGCCACAGAGCCCTCTGTGGTTCAAAGACAGGAGTGGGACTAGGGACTAAACTTGAAAAGTAACAGCTCAGCAGAACAACTGTGCTCAGCTCATACGCAACCTAAAAGGAAAACCCAGGTATTGCTGAGGTCAGCATAGCCATTTCAGCTTTGACAGAGGGAACTGTTTCAGAGGTGTGCAGAGATTAACATAGCAAAACACAGCAAAACCCCACTGACCAATGTGCACTGGAACACAAAGTGACTTACTGCAACTCCTTTACTGCATTACTTTGCTTCATTTGCAATGAAGTGAAGAAGTTGGAATATGACAAAAACACCTATTTAGCTTTATTATCCAGTGAACTGAATCTTGGAAGCTTCATTAAGTTATAATTTAGATTTGTTTACCTACCAGTTTCATACTTATAACACAATTAGGAGAGAAACTGGCACACATAAGCACAGTTTTTGAAAACTTACTGGTAATTCTATGTATATAATCTATATAAAAGTACCACTGGAATACAGATACAAGGGGTTTCAGTTAACAGTAGGTTCTAAACCAATGCAGAAAATACATCAGATAAAGATTCTAAATGAAGAAAAATACCTTTACAAAAACAGATATTACATAATATGGACTTTCTGTATATTTAGTTTGTCCAAATCTATTAGTGTTCATATTTATATGCTTCCCTTTTAATATACTGAAGACTAGAGTGTAACTTGTTCCACAGATCAGTTTCTTAAAAACCAAACCATCCACATTAACTGTATTTGTTACATTGAAACATATTGAAATGTATAATTCCTAAATAAGAAATCCAAAACTTTCAGCAGTTTAGTTCAACTGAAGAAAAAAAAATTAAAGTTCTGATGTGATCCCATCTATCCAAATTATGTGATCTAGATCAAGCAACATGATGTAAGTACTGCAGACATTGGGTTTATTGGTGGTGTTCCTGGGGCTTTTTGTTTTTACTTCTACCCCCTAATGATAGACTTTCCAGCCTATAATTCCATGAGATGAAAGACCCATTTTAATAAACAATTAGAAACGTTGGCTATATGAAATTGAATCTGAAAACTGAGTAATGAAAACTCTTGGCTAAAACTGCTCTCAAATAAGTAGAAAAATCCTTCCATCTTACAAACTCACAAAGACAGACCTAGGTGGTCTGACATCAAAAAGTTCATGATCTTCCTACTACAAGCACCCACATTGTGTATTTGTCCTTATATAGGAAAAATATATACTTATCTAGCAAAAGAATATTTTGCTCCAGGATTCTTGCTGGGAGATTTTTCCTAAGCCCCAACTGTTAGACAATCTAATCTTCGCTCTGGAAGTCTTCCATGACCAGTTCACACTAACTTTTTACTTGTACCTGCCTTTAACATCCAGAAGTCTTCATAGCTCAGTCTATACTGGCCCCAGCCCAACGTACCTCCGAACAGCAGTCTTATCCTCTGCATTGCCAGTTCTCAGCCTTTCTATTCCTCTAAGATCTTCCCCGCCCCTCTCAGAGATATTTGCAGGTTCAGTCATCCCTTCTGCACCCAACAGCAGCACAGTGCCTGCCTGGTTACCCCTGGTGAGAGGCTGACTGCTGTCCTCCTGCGTTTGGCATGCGAAGCAGAGGGGTGCGGGCAGGACAGGAGAAAGCGTATGTTAGATATGGCCCTCCTCCTGCAGAGAGAGGAGGCTCCAGGAGGCAAAGTTACTCCAAAATCACAGATTCTCTCTGAATTGTGTGGTTAAGCTTTGCTTCAACACACCTTATATAGAAAGCTAACAAGCATTTCACAGTGTAGACAGGTGTTTCATTTTATTGTTTGTTTTGTCAATAATCTGCTTTATTACAACTGGGTGGCGGGGAGATATCAAGTAATAAAACCAGCTTCAACATGTATTTTCCTGCACCACATCAAGACAGTGCAGAGAAAACCTAATGACCAAAACAAATAAGGTGCCAGTAAGCCAAATTTTGTTTGAATATGTTTCACTAAAAGAACAAACACTGCAATCTATCTCTGCGGCCAGGTAGCTCTCTACTAAATTCACTTCAGTCCCCCCTGATCTGTTCTAATCTTCACTCTGCTTTTCAGATGGTTCTCAAATTCTGCTTTCCAGTATCATACAGCAAACAGACACTGGTTAAATACGGGGTCTTGCTCCCTCCCACCCCTCACTCCCTGAATATTTTTATCCTACTTTCTGCCACAAACTGCCACTACAGCTATTTTGTAATGACCTGTATTCTTTTCTTAACTTCCTTAGCAAGATTTACCTTCACAAAAATGCAGTCAGTTTTATAAATACACACTGTGCTATGTTTCATGGTGCCTTCTGGGGCATCCCTGGGAAAAAGTCTCCTCCCAGCATGCGTGGTCAATCAGTACTTAAAGCTAGGCAACTACAAATGAAGCTGTTCAAAATTTAAGGGGCGAGTTGGGAAAAGCTCACAGTTTGGCTACTAAACTGCCACTCAGCGAAGTCACACAAAGACTGGTCTCCTACTTCATTTTCTAGCTGGCTAACATGACAGTAATACTGGAAAATGTGTCAAATTATAACGGCTGAATACAAAAAGGATCGTTGTAGCAGAGAAACCAGCAAATTAGAAAGTAGTTAGAAACATCTGACATGTGGAAATAAGCTAGACTTAATGACATCCAGGTAATGTATTTTGGAAACTGCCTGTGGCAGGCTGCATTAACAACTATCTTGGAGAATTAGGAGGGAAGGAATGAGCGAAAATCTGGCTGAAAGACAGTACTATGAAAGTAGTTACCAAAACCAACACTCAAACCGGAAACAGAAAAACATGTCAGAAAATCAGGGGGATGAGGACTGACCGCTACTGGAGATCTCCAAGAGCAGATTAGGCACCTGCCAGGATGATCCAGGTGTTGCCAGAGGCTGCTTTAGAACAGACAGGCCAGCTCCTATTCCAGCCCTGCTGTTTCTAATTATTTATTATTTTTTCTTTTAAATTAAGCAGACTTCCCCTGGGTGTTGTTCTAGGTCCTATCACTCAACATTCTCATTCATGACTTGAAAAAATGCATTAAAGAGCACTCGTATTACATTTGATAACAATACCAAACGAAGGGATCTGACATCTGCAAAACACAGAAATACGGCGACCAGTTAAAGAAGTGGTCTGAAAACACAAGATGTGATTCAACAAAAACAAGCACAGAAATTTCAACTCACCTAAGAGCAACATCTTCATAAAAACAGAACAGAAACACACAGAAAATTGCAGGAAAGAGCATAGGGAGAGATGATGGGACATGAATACCAATTCCCTTCCTTTGGATCAGCTTGAGCACTTTGTGAAAGCTTATAGTTTCACTAGCTTGGCAAGAAGTCTGTTTTAATTGATTGTCATATGAAGGAACTTTCTAAAGCTTAGGGTTACTCTGTTTTCCCCTTTCCTCCTGAGTGACAGATAGGTGCAACAGTACCTGCAGGCCATTTGCCTTCATAGAAATCTTTCTCTCCTCCACCCTGCAGAATGCATGACACAAAGGAAGAAACTGTGGGACAAAGGACAGTGGCGGGACCACGACACTTCCCCTTTCAAGGTGCATGCTCTCCCCTGCACAGAGAGCAGCATACCAAGTGCAGGAGACCTCCCTCTGCACATGTGAAATATAGGACTGCAGCTTGTCCTGGGTTCAGCTGTAGCAGTCACTTTTCTCCCTCTTAGTAGCTGGTGCAGTGCTGTGCTTTTGACTTTAGTCTGACAGCAACGCTGATAACACCAATGTTTTTAGTTGTTGCTCAGTAACGTTTACTCTGACCAAGGACTTTTCAGTCTCATGCTCTGCCAGTGAGGAGGGGCACAAGAAGCCAGAAGGAAGCAGAGACAGGACACTTGACCCAAACTGGCCAAAGGGATATTCCATATCACAGCACGTCATGTCCAATATATAAACTGGGGGGAGTCACCCAGAAGGCCCAGATCGCTGCTTGGGTCAGGCTGAGTATCAGTTCATGGGTGGTGAGCAATTGTATTCTCTCCCCTTGTTACTCCCCTTATCATTATTATTGGTAGCAGTAGTGGTTTGTATTATACCTTAGTTACTGGAGAGCTGTTATCTCAACCCGGGGGAGCCACATTCTTTTGATTCTCCTCCCCATCCCCCTGGGAGCAAGGGGGAAGAAGCTGTGGAGTGAGAGAGCGGCTGCATGGTTCTGAGTTACCAGCTGGGCTTAAACCACAACACAACTCCACAGATAAACCTTCTCTCTACAAGACTCTCCTTACCAAATTGACGACAACTTGAAAGTGAGGTTGAGGGCTGGACAAAGGACATAATGACGAAGCTTCAATGAAGACCCTGTCATGTGCAACGCCTCTTAGTCTCACTTCACTCTGCTTTTCAGGCTACAAGCTCTAGGGAATCTGTATCTGACGAGACACCATCTCAGATGATACCGGTCTCAAGAGTTTCCTATTACATCAATACCAGACATCAGAGCTCTGCTTTTTTTGCATGACGTTTTTCCAGAGACAAAGATTTTACTATCTAAACCTAACCCAACTTGCAGGCTTTATTCCTGTCCATCGCATTTCTACAGATAGTTTCAGATCCATCACTCTCTTTTCCCCCTGCACAGGCAATCTTGGAAAACAGCAGGTCAATGAATTTTGGAAAACACCCAGCTGGCAAGTCACCAGTTGGTCAAGGAAGTTTATTACTATTATTAGTATTATTAAGTACTACACTGCAAACGCTATCCAGAATGGGTTGTTTGTTGGGTGTTTGGTTTGAAGCTCCTGTCCCTGAAGGCACATTTCCGAGAAGCTGCCTAGATCTGTGGTCTGACCCCAGCAGCACCTTCCTAGCAGAGTAGGATTGAACACGCATCATAGACAACTGGTCACATAAAGCTCTAAAGAATTATTCATATTTTTATTGTGCTAAAGCCAAATGAGTTTTCCTTGCAACTGCTTTTCACAACATCGCTTGAGTCATATGGTTGCTATGATTTTGTCACTTCTTTAGAGGCAGCTGCATTTAGTATAATCGACCCCCCATACGAGGAAGCCTGCAGGCTTGAACTACATGTCTGTACAGTTTTCCACTTTCTTCACAGTTCAGGTTCTCTTTCTATCTGATCTCAAAAAGTATGACTGAAAATAAAAAAGAGACATTTTACAAGTCTGTCTCATTTTCCTCTTCTAGATTTTTTTTTGTGCCACGAGAGAATCACTGTAAAACTCTTTCCTATACTTATAAAGCTCTTGAAAAGCAAGAGCACCCTATGTAAGAAATGGCTATCTTGGTGTTGCTTTCTTCTCTAAAGATTAAAAAGATAAATAAATAAATTACAAACTGTTTAACCATTGTTAGCTTCCCATCCTCAAAAGGCTTTAAGACACAAAATTAGAAGTAGCACTTCCTGCCAAGGTGTGTTAGAAGCCTGTAACTGAACAGAACATTTAAGTAGGTCAGATAAGGAACATAATATACCTAAATAAGCTATTTCCTCTTTATGACACATTAGCATAAGGTTTTATTAATCTGTATTACAAAAAAATTCTAAAGCTTCAGATTTTTTTTTTTTTTTAGACTTCAATATGATTAATACAAATATTTTCCATTACTATAAATGCTCTGGCCAAACTGCTCAATTTTCACACTATGCAGTTACTGGCTTCTGTTCATGAAGACATTTTAACTCTTTTCTACCTCCTCAAACAGATGCATTTGAGTGATGAAAAGACTTCTCAATGCAAGTGTTTTGTATTTTTGGAACTTCTGTGTAGAAATTGCATGTTTAAATATAAGAGGCAAGTCTTAGCAACCACAGAGCATTGGCCTTGGCTTAAACCTGCCCTTCCATTTCTGCATCCTTTTATCTCCTGCAACTATTAAAGGACAGGATTAACCCCATTCCTGTCATTCTAACCCCTTGCAATACATACCTTCTACTTCAGATTTTAGCCTCGATTGAGAAATAGTTGGTTTAGTACATGGAACAGATAACTTAAAACTCAGTATTTCTGAAAGAGTTTTCTTCCTCTACATAGCACTGCAAATGCCAGCACAAACATCATTTCTAGGAAGACAACTTTTCCTGCTGCCTTCTGCCTCATTTCTCATGATCTTAAACAAGATTTGTACTTGGTTTTGTACAAGCACACGACTTGTTAGATTGATTTGTGAGCTTTCTGTAGGATACCTTATGAAAAAATAACTGAATGCATTGTTATAAAAGCTTTTGCTTTTCAAAATCTAATGCTGAAGCCTAAGACCCACAATGCATGCACAAGGCTTATCCATATGAATGAGAAAACATAACCCTTACAACTTTCATCAACTCATAAATGTATCCAGCAGCAAATATAAATATGAAGAGATGGTTTTTCCCATATTGTAAACAGCAAAGATATGGCTATCAGCTATCAAGCATTTGGTCTGCTTTTGATTTCCCAAAGTCTGAGCAAAAGCATTTGGAAGACATTGGACACATGAACAGTGCTCAGATGTACTGACTGATTCCAACCTTAAGCTCTCCAATGACTAAAACAGCGTTTCAAAAATATCAGCAATGACAGGTTCTGAGTTAAGGTATTTATGTTAAAAAGGTAACTACACCTTATGCAGTGTCATACAACCACACAAGCAGTCCAGGTTTCATCAATCTCAGCAGAATTCTTTGAGTTCAACTCAATTAAGGTACTAAGAATGTCTAAAATCAATTTTGACTCACTTGGATAACTGTTTATTTGCTACTGCTTTTGGGCGTTTGACCGCACTTGTGAACTCTGAGATGCAAACATTGACTACTGGTAACAATTACTGAGGCGTGCTCTTTCTTTTTATGTAATTTTCCTGTGTTTTATTTAGCTTGGAGAACCACACCAGGATGTCACCACCAAGATGTGGCAGTTGAATAGATCTCTAACCGCCACTCACCAGCCCTCCTGCAGACTATGCTTCTTAGAAGAGACATCTTAAAATATATGAAAAACATCTGTGCCATGTAGACTATGACAATGTAGTAGCCATTATCTAAATTCAGCTTCTCAGGGTACACATGCACTAAGAGAATTTTTTTTTACTCTATCTACATATAACTATATAAATCTGTATCAGCAACAATCTGCTTTGCTTGAATGGTTGGGAGACTCTTAACCAATATGAAACAAGTTGTTTAAAAAAGTTAAACCAAAGGTATTCAAAGGTATTCATATTGCCACAAACTACAGGACAACATAACTTAGGTGTATTATTGCATTTTATTACTAGGTGGTGTATTATTTTTAGGACGTGCCTGACAGCCTTCACTGTAAAAGTAATAATGCTTTTTTAATGCTAGAGCTTTATGGCAATACTTTTAAACTTTTGCTGAAAGGTGAGAATAGGCTTTTTGTTCTAATCATACAGCAGGCAGAGTGGTGCAATTCTACAACATTTCACAGGGTCATTTCAGCAACAGTATTTCATTTCGACAAATTTCCATCAAACTTGGCTGAGATAGAGTAAAGAAATTGCAGCATACTGAAATTAACATTCAGATACATGAAAAATGCAGTTCTTCATTCTTTATTCTGTATTAGACTCCACATTTCTCAGAAATAAGACACTTGGTCACCAATCATGACAGAGAAATCTAATCTGGAGAATCAGATCAGACATGTCCAGACACAGAAACAATGGTCTACAGTGTAAAAATTACCAGGACAGACAGACGACAATGTGGATGGTGTCTGCAGTACCGGTATTAGTTACTCATGGAGAATTTAACACTTCTGTGGATTGTCCTGACCTCTGATCCAAAGACAGAGGGTACCTTCTGATGAATACTGAACTCTCCTTCAAATGGACTCCTGTGGGAAAGAGATTCTACTTCAAACACCCAAAAATCAGTATAATGCCAAAATCAAGTTTGCTTCAATCTGAATGCAGCCTTCACACTTTAAAGGAGCACATTCGACTGAACAGCACTGCCACAGCAGCAGACACGCTCAATTTGCTACCCTACTATGAACATGAAATAACCTTTTGACAACAGTTGTAGCAGGTTGCTCAGGGTTTCAGTATTTGGCATGACAATGCTCTAGGCTTTGGGACACGTGTCAGGACTTTTGTGGCATTATTTTCCTCTCTAGCCTTCAGAAATTCACCTCAGACTTCCTACCACAAGTCATTTTGTTCCAGGTCTCGACATCCTTATGGATCCACTATCAGCAGCTCTCATGCTATGGTAAGCCAAAGTGTCAGCTCCTCAGCTCCCCTAACTCCAAACAAAATACAGCTGTGAAAATACCTCCTCTCTGCTGCCGCTGCAACTTCACACAAGCCATTTAAGAGGTCCCCACTGTTTTCTTCTTGTTTCCCACAGCAGTTTCCACTGTATTACATTATTTACCGATCAAGAACCCACCAGAACTTATTTTTGTCAAACATTAAGAAACAATGTGATTTCCCTGGCTGCCTTCTCAAAACAGTGCATTATTTTTTACTGAAATTAAACCAAATAGTTAAAAGAATAAAAATCAGCCTGAGACAGACTTCTGGCACTGAAAATATACCAGCCCAAACTGTTGAAAATTAGGAAGCTGAAAATGGGACCTTAAGGAGGTAAAACTGGAGTACAAACCTTGACAAAATGCCATGACACTAGGATTACCAAAATTCGTATGTCCAAAGACACCAGAGTATTTATTCAGGCTGAAATGTGAGTTCCCAGCCAAGGCACAGGCAATAAAGTGCTTCAAATGACTCAACTGGGCCCAGAGCTCCTACTCCCATGCCAGGCAGTTTTCCTCTCTTCTCCACAATCCTTCCTTAAGGTAAGACAAAACAGTTGTCACGTTGTCATGATTTAACCTGGCAGGCAGCTACACACACACAGCCACTCACTCACTCTGCTCCACCTCTCCCACCCTTCCTTCCCGAGTGGGCTGGGGAGAGAATTTGGGAAAAAAAATAAATCTGGGAGTTGAGATAAAGACAGTTTAATAGGAAAGAAAAGGAGGGGGGTGGGGAATGATAAAAGAATATACAAAACAAGTGATGCACAATGCAATTGCTCACCACCCACCCACTGGTGCCCAGCCAGTTCCCAAGCAGTGGTGCCAGCCAGGTTTCTCCCTAGTTTATTGCTGAGCATGATGCCATGTGGTGTGTGATATCCCTTTGGCAGGTTGGGGTCAGCTGTCCCAGCTGTGCCCCTTCCCAGCTTCTTGTGCACTCCCAGCCTGCTCTCTGGTGGGGTGGTGTGAGAAGCTGAGAAGTCTTTGACTTTTGAGCGCTGCTCAGCAACAACTAAAACATCTCTGTGTTATCAACATTATTCTCATACTAAATCCCAAACCAGCACTGTACCAGCTACTAGGAAGAAAATTAACCCTAGCCCAGCCAAAACAAGGACACACCTCAAACATCGCCAATTTCTTCTTCAGTCATCTTAGAATCCAGATCATCTTTGACATATTTCATAAAGAGCCATTACAGAAGTAAACTGATCTAAAAGCCCTGCAAAGGGTTATTTTAGTATGACGGTTATTGGAAAGCCATGAGAGCAACTGATGAAACAAGTTTACACGAGTAACACTTGCAGGATTAAGCCTTCAGACTAGCACCTCTTTGGAAAGAAGATACAGTCTTACAATGTGCTCATGTAGGGCCCAGCACTCACTAACTTCACAATCAACTAAAATACATCAAGTTTCCAACATTCCTAAAAGTTTATTATTCATTTAACTCCAGGACTTTACATACTTTTAAATTTTTTACTCTTTCTTTGACATGTAAATAAGCATTGCATTTAGTTCCTAAGAAACCATGAAATATGCTGCTATTTTAACTCAAGGAAACTGTAAGGAAGAGGCATAAATATGGTGCTGTCAGCTGGAACATGTGGTGAGCGAGCACAAACAGGATTTTGCAAAGGCAGCTACATGAAGCTTATATAAAACTACACAATTTTACAGCAAGATGGAGACTCCCACATATCACCCTGAGTGGAAACCAGGGTAGTTGGGTTGCCATTTTTAAAAACAAATGGCCTGGTGCATGAACCATGGGAGGAAACCAGTGCAAGCACTTTCTTCATTGTAATGGAATCATAGATTATTCTACATATAATCTTCATGGGAAGAAAAGCAACTTTGCACTTGATTTATCATGTCATATTTAAGCTACTATATTTCTGCTTGGGCTGGGAAGGGTGCCAGCAGGCTCAGCATACCCTCTTCTGCCACCTTCAGTCAAGGAAAAGATATCAGGGCATTCTGCTTCTTTCTAGCAGTCAACAAACCACAGCTTTGATGATATTCTCCCTTTCTATAATGCAGTTGAATGACAGAATACATTTTCACCATATATTCTCATGGCACTTGCTGAATGTTTAGTCAAATTTTAAGTATCATGACTGAAAGCTATTAACTAACCAAAGTCATCCCTTGTGAATTCCTCAGAGGAAAGATAAAACAAACAAACAGAAACAGAGGTATCAGCACCTCCTCACTGACATTGTGATCTCAGCCCTACGCTGCAGCCTCCTTGGCTACTCTGGCAGCTGGGCTGCTGCAGGTACATGGACCCATGGAGAAGCCCAGCCGCCATGCAAAATGCCAGCCTTGCTTCAAGGGTTTGGGCCACATCCTCAACCTCTTCCACCATCACTGCTGAGTCTGGGAGCACTACCAGCAAC
Source organism: Nestor notabilis (assembly GCF_000696875.1). Lineage (NCBI taxonomy): Eukaryota > Metazoa > Chordata > Aves > Psittaciformes > Psittacidae > Nestor > Nestor notabilis. The sequence goes on from NW_009935893.1 coordinate 118,755, forward strand.
AGCAGGACCACTGTAAGTTATATGTCTACTGAGTCCAAGAGACTTGTGTTCACAACTGCCAACAACCACAGCTCCTGGGAATCACAAGCTTTGGTTTAGATTGTAGAATCACAGAATCATTTAGGCTGGAAAAGACCTTTAAGATCAAGTCCAACCATTAACCTAGCACTGCCAAGTCCACTACTAAACCATGTCCCTACATGTCTTCTTAAGTATCTCCAGGGATGGTGACTCCACCACTTCCCTGGGCAGCCTGTTAGTGCTTGACAGTCCTCTTGGTGAAGACATTTTTCCTAATATCCAATCTAAACCTCTCCTCATGCAACTTGAAGCCATTTCCCTCTTGTCCTGTCGCTTGCTACATGGGAGAAGAGACCAACACCCACAGTGCTACAACCTCCTTTCAGGTAGTTATAGACAGCAATAAGGTCTCCCCTGAGCCTCCTTTTCTCCAGACTAAGCAACCTGAGCTCCCTCAGCTGCTCTTCCTAAGACTTATGCTCCAGACCCTTCACCAGTTTCATTGCTGCTCTTTGGACATTTAATTTGGACACATTTGCACGTAAACACATTCAAAGCTACTGTGAGAGCTAAGACAGAAAAAGAGCAATGCAGATGAGTCCCAAGAAACATGGAGCAAATTGTTACAGCATCATATGGATCCCTCTCCTCCTTTATCAAAAATTAGCTAGAAAACAAGTATCAGTAAGCTGAACAGCTGTTAAGGAGTTTTTGGTCTTTTGCTGTTGTTTCTCCAACTTGTGGATTCAACAGAGCCAATGCAATATACTGGACAACATTGATATCATTGCTGGGGCTAGGGCACACGGTTCATGAGAAGCAAATAGGTTATATCATCACATTAGATAATGGTGCTTTAGCCACAAATGACAAGAAACAAACAAAAAGACAAAACAAAACCACTATTTACCTAGGCACTCCTGATTTCATTTTTCAATCATTCTGCAGAACAGATACGTGGGTCACCAGAACCCAAATGAACTTTTAAAATAATTTCTGCTGGAAGCCGGCACTAAAATCAGTGGAAACTTCCAGCTACTTAAGTTTTGGTTATACAGAATAGTTTTTCCTCTTGAGGAAAGAGGGATTTCCTGCACAGACCTGAGCTGTTGTAAGGTGGACATTTCTGACACTTCACTTTCTGTGCAATATTCTGACAATATTAACACAAAAATACCAGACAGTCAAGACACCCTTTCCAAAGCATAAATTCATTCATAAGTGCACAATACACAAAGAAAGCATGACTCTGAAGCGTCAAGAACTGTAATGCATTTATATTACTCTATACAACTAGTCAGCAGTGGCTTCACCCAGACAGAACAGGACCAGCAATGCATGTAGAAAATAGCTACGGTAGGTTGGGAAATGTGATTTCATAGTATAACTAAGATCTAGGAATAATTTAGTCACTCAAAGATCACAAAGGGGAAAGCAGTTTTACTTCTCCCAGCTGCTGACCAATATCCTGGAGGAGCTACAATTTCTGTTAAAATAATCCTAGAGAAACAGGCATTTTACAGTTTCAGAATTTGTTTTCGGTACAGAAATAAGTGAAGGCAGTTCACACTTTTCAGGAAACTCATAAAGGCAGCACAGAAATGTCAGAAACCCAGTTACAATGTATTCAGAGATTAGAAAATTTCTGCCATTACAAATGTACGAATATCTTCACATCTAACAAAACAGCTCTCACACAGCTGAAATTATAATCTTTATTTCTCTGCAATCTGTTTTTTACTTGCCTTTCACTGCTAGTGTGCTATTTTGTACTCAGAACATTATGCAATTTTGGCATTTTAACTATTTTTCTGCAATTATGCCAGTTCCCTATTTTTCCACAATCAACCTCTTATTTACTGTCAACCTAATTTTTTTTAGATTGTTCTGAAATGTCTTTCCACCCTCACTGGCTTTTATAGTATCTTTACTTCAGAATCATCTGCAAATATAATCAAAATGTTAACTCTCCACTTTCTAAGCATTAAAGCAGACATTGCACAAAACCAGTGTACTGATCTTTACTGGACACCTTCCTTAACATGTACATAGGCCATCGTAGCTTAGCATTGCAGTGTATGAAAAATATTATACTTACTACCCTTATCAACATCATTTTATTCTCATCAACAAAGAATGTCATAATGGAGAATACAGGTTAAATAAAGTAAAAAAAAACCAAACTTTGCTTCTATGAAACATTATCAGTTTTCTAATTGTACTCTAGCACACCCAAAACAACACACAACCACATCCAGCAGCCAGACCATCACAAGCAACCACCATGACTAACACATGGTCATCCCTCTGCCTTCTGCAAACCTGCCCTGAGCCATACCTGGTCACAAACACGGCACCTGTACCACAGAGCCCCCGGTGCCACCCCGCAGCAGCCTCCCACTACCTCACCCAGCCACGGCAGCCAGACCTGCGCTGCACTTCAGCAGTGACGCTTTCCCTTCCAGGCAGGACTGGGAAGTGCCACACCAGCTGCTCTGCGTGTGGCTTTCAACATAACCTCTGAGTGCTGAACCACCGAACCTGCAAGACATTGTTCCCAGGACATAGCAGTCACCCTCCAGCTTCTCCACACATTATGTTAAGCACTTAAACAGAATCGTTTTTGTGGCTGATAGCAAACTGTGTGCCATTACACATGATGGTGGTTTTAAGTTGAATTAATTTATGAGTGAATCAGCCAATGCAGCTTTGAATGCTCCAAAACTACAATGTGGCACATACGAAACTATTGAGATAGATACAATTCTTTACTGTATTTTCATTTCTAGCAGCCCTGAATTGAAACCACATCATTTAGGAAGTAGGACTCCCAATAAGGCACCTACTTCAGAGACTTCTGGTTAAGTGTTAAAGTGAGAAAGAAGACACAGGAATTACAAGCTGTTTTGAAATATTCTTTTTCTCTCTCTTTGTTTCTATGGAAACTGAAACCTGTTTGCTTTCTCTTCTACTGCTGCTTTTAGAAACTCAAGTACATTCACACTTTCACTTAATCTCTTGCTTTTACTTTAGCAGAAATCCCTATTCTGCAAAATACTTAAAAAAAACCCCAAAAACCAAAAAACACTTGTGGTATTATGTGATGAGAGCATCCAGTACCAAACAGCTGTGCTACTACTGCTTATCTGCTTATTCCTAAACTCCTCCCAGTTTGGGCATTCACCTGATCAGCAACAACAGGGAAAAACAGTGAGAGAAAACATTCAAAGTGACAGCTGAATAACCACTACCACTCAATGGTATTTGAGATTTTGCCAAATCAAACAGAAGGCCAGCTAAACTGCTCTCCCAGTATACTCCATCATATGTTTACATTTCCTGTAAACAGTTTAACCACAACAATTCTGCACCTTCTTCAACTGTTAGGAATGCCATTTTAGTGCAATAACACCGAAGGAAAGCCCCGAACCTCAACTCTAAGAATGACAGCTTTTGCTCAAGCACTACAGATACACTCCACTTGTAATACAAACCAAACTAAACTTCCTGACAGGCTGCAAGACATAGGAAGTGTACAACGCAAGCCGGGTAGGCATTGATTCAGCCTTACAGTCCATCCTTCAGCGCTCCAACTGCCACCTTACTCGACACAGAAAGTGGAGCCCCCAGTGTAGCTGAGCCATCAGCTCTCCTCTGAAGTGCCTGTCACAGCTTCCCCACTGGCTCCGGTGCCAGCCGGGCAGCCCCACAAGCCCCGAAGGACCGTTGTGCAAGGCCACCATGAAAAACCTAATGTTCCACATACCCGCAGGCACCTGTCAGGAATTTCTGCCCCACACAGAAACACCACAGTCCTACAGCAACGCTCAGACCTGCAGCCACAGTGAGTCTGCCACAGCCACACCGGCAGCCACAGTAGTAATTAATCTGAGGAATCCTCTTCAGGGCAAGAAGGCCCCTTGCCATTAGGACAGGCCAAGGTACACATGTCACTGAAGTGCATTAATAAGCATGTAATACGTGTACACATGTAAACGGTGGCTGCTGGGGTAATGGAGCAGTCTGTAAAACAATCTACACACACACAAGGCAGACAAGCATCCTGCCTGCACTGCAGCTGGTGTCATTTGTGCACCTAAAGCTTACAGAAATCTGCCTGATATGTATTCTTTTTGGTGACCAGAAGACAAGGAATATTCAGTTTGCAATCACCTGCAAACATGCTGACCTAACCAAGCTGCCCACTGGAGTGCCCCCTACAGCGGCAAGAATGAATGCCAGCCTCCAGCAAGGCACTGGTGCTGCCATTGGGAGGCTTTCCTCTCCCACCCTGCCACTTTCTGCATCATCCTGATTTCCTTCCTTGGTCCTTGGCAGAAGTCCTGATGACACACGACACAACCCAGTGACTGCCCAGGTTGGCACAGATCTGCTCTCACAGTCCTCTCCAGGTTGACAACAGAACAGCATCTGTTAATTAAGAAGGGTGACTACTTTTCATGAAAATGGTGAGCAAAACATCACCAATAACTATCAGATATCTATCTGCAGCTTCAGATGGTACAATACAACTAAACACACTCAATTTTACTCACCTCCTTCCCCCAGCCAAACCATTATTTTCATAATGTGATATCATTTCTGGTATTGAGTCATGTTAAAAAAAAGGTTAATGTGAATTTTTATAAATGACATTATTTTCTGCAATCAAAAGACTGCAGAGTGTGTGAACAACTTTGGCCATTTTCCTTCTAAAGTCTTATAACTCACAAAGACTTGTGAAAACAGTGAACATCTATTTTGAAACAGACTCTCAAGCTAGACACAAATTACAGCTGGAAACACAACCTGTTTTTTTACTGAGCAGAAAAAAAGGAAAGCAAAATAAATACATACAGACAAAAGCTTGATACTGCGCTATCCAGACAGTTTTTAGTACACATAAGAAGCATACTTATACAACAAGAAACAAAGAAATTAATAATAAAAAAGCCCACAAAACTTTTTGCTGAACCAAAAAGTACCCTATTTTTGTGTTTAATCGAATGTTCTCCAGACAAGACATCTGAATTCAATTAACGGAAGTTTTGGTTTGGGGGTTGCTTTTTTTTTTTTTTTTCTTCTTCAGTGGTTTTGTTTTGTTATTTTTAAGTACTGAAAATTTAACTATGTGAGCTCATTATTGCTGAATGTCAGGATCACGGGATGTGAAAAGCATAATCCAAGTTTTGAATAGCTCCTTAGAAAAAGTTGTGTGCAAAATAAACGTGGAATGTGATCATGCTGAATTACTGTGCTGAGATGTGCAGCAGTCATGTTGTTACTAATTCACATATTCTGAATTTCTGTAGTTGTTTATCCTCAGAATCTTCAGCATACAGATGATGTGCTAATTTGTTCCCAACTGTCTCATTTTAATGACTTTTCTTCAGAAGACTGATTAAGGTTCTTTTTGTTGCTGGTAATATAAAGGCCACTCAAATAAATCAGTAAACTTGAAAAATGCATGTAATTAGAAGTTCTTTTTTTGCCTAATATTTTCAGATATTGTTTCACACCTGATATGTGGAGATTGATACACAGAAAGTTCTGATGCAACAAAGCAGAAATAACCAGTAGCTTCTTTCTGCTGTCACTCATGACAATTCAGGTTTCTCTGGAAGCACAGCCCTGGTGATAACTTTCTAATTTTTATTTGAAGTATGTCCCATAGGCAACCCACGCTTCCTTTAAGAGGTGTGAATGACCACCCAAACTTACAAAACTTCCCCTCCAAAACCTTCCACAACCCCCATGGATCTGGATTACACATAGGACAGAGCATTGCTGTCACAAGACACTGAGAAGCAGAGTGGCCCATTAAGTTTGTGAGAAAATGCACTGAAAGCCATGAAACCCTGACCAGCCACAAAGCCCCACAGCAGTATTAGACACAGGACATGGGAGGAAGATGGAATAGTCTTGGTAAAATATGTTCAAATGGAGGCAGGCTGCTACAACTACTACTGAAACGGAGAAGCAGTTTGCTGAGGGGGAGTGGATTTTACTCCAGTCCACCAACACAGATAAAATCCAGTAATAGAGTCCAGTTATTCGATACAGATAAAATCAATTTCAGACATTTTCAGACACTGATGAGCTTGTTAACTGATCACAACAGACTCATCTCCCACCTCTTTAAGAGTGCTACTCTGGTTGACATAAAATTCTGCATCATGAGATCCTTCAACTTCCAGAGGCTGTACATACAGAGATGTCTCAGGCTGTTGTGCCTTGCAACAGGAGCCATGACTATTCTTTTCTTATAAAAAGAAAAAGAATAAATACAAGAAATTATACCAAAAAAAAATATAACAAAATATTTGCTTGCACCAGACCCACCTTCTTTTCACGTGGTATTTGTTCTAAAACAAGAGCTGTGACAAAGTACAAATCTCAGCGAGCAGAGAGTGAGAGCAAGAAAACTTCCAGCACTGTCCACACGAATACTTTCCTTTGCACAGCTTGAGCCCATTAGCTTCTTTTGTTGTCTCTACACCGCCCAATAAAAGTAACTAGATCCAGCTTCATTTGTACTATCCCAGTATTTAAATGCAGGCATTTATGCCTCTCTTTCCTCCAGCTTTAACGTGGCAAGTTTCCTTGGATCAATAAACTGGTCATCCGGTTAGATCTCCAGCTTTATGGGAATAAAAGGCTGCATTATTACAAGGGTGGGGATGTACATCCTGTGACCTCTGAGTCCTCTTTGAAATTGTAAATACATCACAAAGGCCACAACAAAATCCTCAAACCACACAACACTATCACAATACCCATCAGTCGTGGTAAACCAAACCCTAATTTTAAGCCATTATTTTTAATCCAAAGTACCATGTCAGTTTCAAAAGATGGGAAATTAGTTCATGCTCATGTAACCAAAGCACACACATCTGAATAAGACGATCAAGCACTACAGAACATCATTAGCTTTCAGGTAATGCTGGCAAGAGATACTAAACCGTTTCTTTGGGGTATTTGTATGAGAAGCAATTGTCATCTCTAAATTCAGAAAAATAATTTCTGTGCCTCAGGTCACACAGTTTCAAACGACAAAACATTTCTTTCCAAGTTGTGACCCATCACATCTGACTTTAACAGCACATTGAAATGAACAGGTATGTTCATTTTTCTATAACCATTCTATATATAAAATCAGCTTGCTTACTGTCATTCTGGTGGTGATCCCAAGCACAAGCACTCTTTCAGTTACCTTCAAGCAGATTACCAACTCAGAGCTAACGCTGGTAGTGCTGGGCATATGCATGTTACTCCTGACACATGAAAGCCTACAACTAAGAGCAATAACTCAGGAAGAGCAGTTGGAATTATTCAGATATGCTAGAGGGCTAGTCTCCTACTTTTCCTGCTATGTTACACTAAGGAATATAGGAGGAAAGAAACATCACTTAGCATTTTTAGTCCTGATGTTCAAAACATTAAGAGCAGAAGTATAAAAGGCTTAGCCACCTTAAGAGAAAAGACTGACTGTCATCCATCTGAAGAGAGCCCAGATATTGCAAGGCCAATGCAGGGCACTAACATGATGATGTCTGGTACTGGTTTAGAATTGTTTGCAAACATGTAGTGTTCTGGGAGGTACGTAATACTGAACTGGACATCTGTTCTTTAACCACAAGAATTCACATGCTTCGCTTTTTGATTACCAACTTCACTTTTTCAGGAGGTCAAACCCCAAATTCAATCTGATGCTAACCCTCTTGCTGTTTTCTATGAAAAGCTCAAGACAGAGATCCAAGAAAAGCACAAGCAAAGCTTTCTTCTGGCACGTAAAGGAATTTCCCAGGAGCAGCTATGATTGTTTCACTGGTCTCTTGGCTCTGCTTCTGTGCCAGTCCCTCTCCACTGCTGCTGTCAGCTGCGAGACCTGGCTGGCTGGTGTGGCCGCAGGCAGCCCTCACTTGCTGGCCATGCTCCGCAGCACTTCTGCCAGCCTCCCTGGCTCTTGCTGCCTCCTCCCCAACCCAGTTCCTCTCTCTACCTGTACTGCAAAATCCAACCTGGCTCCATCAGGCTCAGCAAAGCACCCTCCTTTGCCTCTGTGTATTCCAAGTCATGTTGCGCCCGCAACCTTTCTTCCTCCCCTGCAGTCAAAAGCGATGTATGATGATCTTGAAGGGGGACCAAATGGGAGAAAAAAAACCCCACAGATGTTCTTGTTGAAGAACTTACCTACTCAGCGAAAGCTTACACAGCTTGTTCAGAGAACTCAAGGGGAACTCCCTTCCACGACAACTTTGTAGGTCTGCTGGTGATAAAGTCTGCTAGAGCCCAGGAGCAATCCTCTCTGGCGCCCACACAACGTATTTGTTCAAGGCTATGTCATGAGTAAGCTATTATTTGCAGTTGTTTGTAATACCAAACCTCACAGCACCCGTATTTTGTAAAGAGACAAATATTCAGCCCAAATACACAGAGCTTAACCCTTGGGCAAATTATGTAGAGTGAACCAACACAGCCAAAAATGATGCATAAAGTTCAGACTCTTTCCTGAAATCAGAAAGCATCTCCCTTCTCTCCCCTCCCAAAGGCCAGAAGAGGTTATTCTCCTACCGCAGTCCAGTACAACAGGTTAGGAAATTTTACCCCTCAGTTACTGCCCAGTTCTCCCACCAGTAGAGTACATACGAAGTATTTACAGAGGCCCCATGCTTTCAGTGAAAGCTGCCATTTTTGAAGGCAGAAACAAAGCAGTTGATACTGCTCAAAACTGCTTAAGTCTATTCTGACAGACTGTTACAGCCCGTTTTATTTCAAAACTAAACTGCCATGATGAGGTTGTAAAAAACTGACTCATTTTTGAGTGCTGAGTATCACAACTCTTAACATTTGCCAAAGAAATCAGTGGAACGTTTTCTTTTTTTTTTTCCCCTTAAAAAAAGACATATCTTTGAGTCCTTGCCACAAGAAATGCGTTTGTCCTACATTGCCGATAATCTCCCAGAACATTTTTCTCCTCCCTTAATTAAAAATCTTGTATTTTTCCATAGCTTCTACACAAACAGCATAGGAAAGCCAACAGGTTTCTCATAATATAACTTTTAACAAAGAACTTGGTACTTTGTTACAGCCAAATTCTCCACAACAGATTTTTCTCTTTCCATCTTCTGGTTGTCAGCAGTTGTCCACATAATCGCGTTATCATTGTTATTTCCAATTCAAATTTATCTGACTGCAGCTTCCAGCTATTGCTTCCTGTTATGACTCTTTCACATACTGTAATTTCCTTGGTATTTTCTTGCTGCAAATTCACTTGACTGCTGTGATCAAGTTTTGTCCCAGTCATCTTTATGCTAAACCAACACCAAGTTTTACATTGTAAGGTATTTTTTCTAGCCCTCAAATAATCTTTGTGTGGTTTTTTTGTTTGTTTGATTTGTTTTTCCTAGTGCTCTCTCCAATTAGTTTTTTCCTCCTAAAATATGTGGGTGTTCTAAACTATACTATGCACAGAGATAAATCACTGTTCTACTATACACATGTATCAGGAGCAAATAATTTCTTTATTGCCACAGCATCAGTGTAAGGTGCATGCTGATGCACAGGGAAAAAAAAACTATATAAAAACACAAGCTTAAGCTTGAATATGGACCTATACAATTTAGTAATTGTTTGTATTTAAGTATTTGAAAGGATTCTAAATCTGGATGGCACAAATGTTATACTAGTTACACTATACCCTATTACTGCTTAGCCCAAAATTCACAGATATTTAAACAGAGAAAATACTGCTCTATCTCTGCAAGACACAGAGGATTTTTCAGATTTTAACAACCACAACAAGTTTTACTCTTTAAATGATTATACTTGAGTCCAGCAACACTAATAGCCAAGAAAAGCTGAACAGAACAACTCCATTTATGAAACAGAGTTTACAAGTATTACTTGTCCAACTCATTTTCAGGATTAGCCTTTAAAAATTCGGCCTTTGATCTACGGATTGGGACTAATTTCCACTTGGTCACAGACACAATACTTAATATCAAATACTTCAGTCAAAAGACACCAGGTGCTGATTGATTTTAGACACCAGCAACATAACTCTGTAGTGAGTTAATAATAGCTATAATTTAAAACTGCTATTTTGTCAATAGCCATTGAATTATACCTCATGTCAGTCACTGCCATTAAATATTTCTGAAGCCAAATACTACATCTGCATTCAAAAAATAAAGTATACAACAGCAGAAGTCAAAGTGTGACTTCTAACGAACTCTGTTATCTTTGGTCATCATACAGGCATTATGTTTTGCATGATGTTTTACAGAAGGACTGGATATGTCTCTCTTTCCCCCACACCCCTCCCCCCAATATATATATGTACATATCTCCGTAGAATTTATCTTTCTTTCTTATGGAGGAAATATTTGACTGGACACAGCCAAAAAGGATAAAATGTCTTAAACTCCAAAGAACTTAATTTGTTGTATTTAACAACTTTTTTTTTTTTTTTTAGTTTTCAGTACATTTTTTGCCCTCTTTTTTCCAGAAGCAGAGGCAATTTTCCTATGCTGTCATGGTTACTTAGACAGATGTGCAGAGAAGTGCACAGGCACTTCCTGCCTTCACCTGGGCTTAGCCTTTAAAATGAGGCATGAAATTTAAAAGGAGGCATCTGCCCTTTCAACACATAAACAACAAATATGATGCCCAGAGAATTTTTAGGTGGTTCTTAGGTCTTTTGGTTCCTTCTTTGCATTTAAGTATCACAGAATTTATATTCTGGATTATTCCTAAATCTAGATCAAGTGAATCTGAACTAGCAATTTCACATCTAAATCTCTCCAAACGTTAGCACATGCCTCTGCAAGCACCAATTCCACACTGATCTCCTGGCAGACCTTTAAAACTTGAAGCTCTGCTAGTACCAGAAACAAGAAAAACATTTTTTCCAGAGGTCTCCGGTAGTTCTTTTTCACATTCCATTTCCATTAGAATTTCTTTCTTCAAAACAACCTTTCTTTCCTGCATCTGTTGAAATACCCTCATGCTGACAAGTTCCTCTGGTAATAAATGATGAACATCATTAGAGCTGGCCATAAAGCTGGTGGAAAGCAAGAGAATATGTAAACATATTAATTTCTAGATTGTGCCAAAATATGCACTGATAAAGAAATCATGAAACTGCAGACACCTCTGTGACCCACAGTGGGAGGTGCAGATAGCAAAGCCACACCTGGAAACAGAAAGAGTATACTATTTTGACAGTGGGCCAGCACTCAGGCTGAAATGCTTTAGAGCCAAAAGTGCATCAGGGCATGCCGTGCTGCTGACACTCCTGCTGCCCTGGTCCTGTGTGCTGGGAACATCTGCACTCGCCAGACATGGACATCTCTGCATGCTTCATGGTGTCCCTTGGACCACTGCTTGGCTCTGACCAAAGGAGGCTGCTGCGTGGCTTCAGCTGGTCTCCCTCAACCTCACAGCAATGGCAGCTGGGTACAGACTGTTTGCTGCGCCTCCTAACCATGGCAGCGCCCACCTCCTGCCCAAAGGTCCCATTTCCACTTGCCTAGAAACTAAGAGCTTTGGCCATTTCAACCAGTATTTTCCTCATCAAATCTTTGTCCTGTGCTGTAGGCTTTCAGGAGTAACACCTGACGTGCAAAAAGGAAATCTTCTCTTATCAAATACACAAGCATTACCAACTAATGACAGAGAGAAAGCACATGTTTACCTCATCGTGAAGAACTGGCAGTGGTAGATGGTATGAATCTTATTGAGGTGTGCACACGCCTCATGAGAGCAAGCCAGGAAAGCCTGTTCAGTGTAGTACCCTACTGACCCAGTGGATTAAATAAGGGGGTTACGGACAAATTCAGAGCAAAGAAAACACGATCTCAAAGATACTGAGTACATCTGCAGAACTAATAAGAATTCCTGCTCTCACCAACTAGTCATCTCAGTTAGCAAACATCTTTTACAGCGAAGTTTTTGTTGTTTTTTTTTTTCCTCAGCCGTAACCATTATCTAATAAAAGCAAACCTTAGCCCTCTTTCCATAATGCTCAACTTCATCAAACCTGTGGCAGAAACGGAACATTTTGACATTTCTTTAAGGCAAAACAATTCCAGTACTTCTGCCTGCACATAGCAGAAGTGCCACTGATGCACAAACACATCTCTTACCTGACATCAATACTCACTAGAGCACTATGGATTTCACCCCTTTCATTTTCAGGGCAACTCTGTATGCCACAGCATCCAGAGTTAAGACAATACAAGATACGAGATTTTCAGATTTGTAAACAAAAATAATTTCAATACTTATGCATTTACACAGGTATTTTTAATGTAAGAATTCTTGTTCCTGAAGCCTAACAAGAATGTATGTACACATGAGGCATCTAGTAGAGAAAGCAATACTTTAAACAGTACACAAATTTGTGGTGACACCGAGCACCCAGTTTCTAACAGTTATAACCATGCATACGTTTTTAAAGAACTGCAAAGACATACCTACAAGAAGACAAGCAACTTAAAAGGCAGAAACCAGTGCAACAAAACACCCACCTCCTTCCTGCCACAGCATTTTCCAGCCTGTGCTGAGGTGCTCTCGCTGCCTTCAGAGCTGACTGGAGCATACACAAAAATTTCTCAGCAGCCCCCAACAAGGGACTGCAGATATCTGAGGTGAAAACATCAAAGGGTCAACTTGTCTTCACCTGCAAGCCTATCAATCACTTTTCTAAGACTTTTTCTTTTCTTTTTTATTTTTTTTTTGTGAACAAAGCAAAGCAAGGAAGTTCAAAAGGATATTTCTTTTTTTGACTTCAACTGATCCTTTCTCCTCTCTCATCTTTTGGCTTACACAATAAAGGATGGGACAACTGTAGAGGCTTCCTGTTCCTCTCTGTTTCTCAGCTTGTTACCTACCATCTCCTTTTCCATCCCTCCACACAGAAAACGTGTGTTTTATAACTACTCATAACCACTTCCAATGACTGAAGACACTCACATGCTTCCCCAGAGCCTGTACATCTATGTCATGGTTTAACGCTGGCCAGCGACTAAGTACCATGCAGCTGCTCACTCACTCCTGCCTCCTCTTCCCCTGCCCCGCAGTGGGATGAGGAAGGAGAATCAGAAAAAGGTAAAACTTGTGCGTTAAGAACAGTTTAATAACTGAAATAAAGTAAAATATAATTATAATAATAAAAACTAAAAGGGAGAAAACAAAAAGAAAGAGAGGAATAAAGCTCAAGAAACACAACAGATGCACAATACAATTGCTTACCACCTGCTGCCCAATACCTAGCCTGTCCTGAGCAGTGATCAGTGCCTCCCAGCCAACTCCTCCCAGTTTATATATTGAGCATGATGTTCTACAGTATGGAATATCCCTTTGGCTGGTTTGGGTCAGCTGCTGGCTGTGCTCCTTCCCAGCTTCCTGTGCACATCCTTATTGGCAGAGCATGGGAAACTGAGAACTCCTTGACTTAGAGCAAGCACAACTTACTAACAAATAAAACACTGGCGTGTTATCAACATTATTCTCACACTAAATGCAAAACACAGTACTGTACCAGCCGAAAAGGAAAAGAAATCAACTCTATCCCTGACAAAACAGGACAACATCTCCTTATTCCATATGATTTATGTCGTGCCATGTTCGTAAAAGTTCTGATTGGGCTGGGCCAGCCCTGTTGGCAGATCCCCTCGTGTTGACCAACCAGGTGGCTTTTAGTAAATGTGTATCCCAGTGTTTGAAAGTCCCACCACCCATTGCTCTCAGCGTAGTTTTTAACAGCCCATTGTACCGTTCGATTTTCCCAGAGGCTGGCGCATGGTAGGGGATGTGATAGACACGCTAAATGCCAAGTGTCTATAAGGTTGTTCCAGAAATGAGTCCCATTGTCTGACTCATTTCTCTCTGGGGTGCCGTGTTACCATAAGACTTGTACCTCAAGGCCCAGCATAGTATTCCAGGAAGTGGCCCAGAATATATATTACTATATATTATATAGGGAGTACACTATACTTTTCACAAGATTAGGGGAAGAGACAAGGAGCTGACTTGTCTTCCAGTGCTGTACTGAGCAGCAAAAATGTCAGCCAGGTTTCTTATGGAGAAATTGCATCACTTTTACTTCCCTCAGCTCTGAGCTTTGAGAAGTAATGTCAAAGTTACTGGAATTCTACTTCAGTGTAACTTCGAACTACTTTATTTGAACTATGACACTGTCATTTTCCACAGTTTGCTTAGCTCAATCTGTTTCAGGCTAGACAACTACATATTAAGCCATTTTAGATGGAAATACATTTACCCAGCAACAACAGTAAAACCCAGCAATGCTAAGGAAGCTCAATGTAGGGCAGGATCGCTCTTCCAATTTCTTTTATACCTTGAGTCTCATTCCACCACCCATTCTGTTCAAGGCAGGCACTCAACAGCCATCCATGCACAGCAGCACTTGAGAAGATTGCAAGAGAGAATAAGGCGGCCGTGGTATGAATACACGCTACCTTTCCTTTACTTCGTGGACCTGCTTTACCCTGCTCAGCCTCTTAGAGGGAGTCCTGGCACGGGCTCTACCACACTGCAGTAGCAGAACATAAAGGCAACAATAAACAAAACCCAGGGCATCAGACTAAAACCACATGCAAAACCCCTCCAGCCCTCATGAGCAAGGGGCAACAGTACAGAACTGAAGTGGGAATCCACTCTCTGGAGCTCCTGGCAAACAAGGAGTGGGTTTCACCAAGTACTATCCATCACCCTGGATGTATGTATAGATCCCATTGCAATTAGATTCTCACAAAGAAGTTGCTTCTTGAATTCTGTATCTTCCAAAAAAACATGTCTGACATACACTTTCCTATGCATCCATCATCAACTTCTTTGTCACTTCACAGATAGAAACAACTGCTGTAAGAAAACAAAACCGATATATGTAAGGCATTTCCAAAGGTTTTCAAACAGCAGATGTTACTTTCCAAGCAGCCACTGCCATGTCATCAATTGTTTAATTCAACAGAAGGAACAAGAGCCGATACAGCCCCTTCAGGACTACATCCTGATTAGGGCTATTTAGGCCAATTTTGCACAAAACCTATTTGCAAGTCTTTTTAGCAGGGCTTTCTTGCCCCAGCATGAAACTCACCCTTCTCCCTAGACCTCTCAATTCAGGAGCAAACACTGCGTTATTTCCAGCATAAGAAAACACCAGAAAGCTTTCCTTTGCAATAAAACACTCGGGTACTTTGGCAACCTTGGAAAACTCCAAAAAGGAAAATAGACCACCCACATGTTAAAGCTCTACACAAAGTTCCTCTTGCAGATGTGTAGTCCTTCTGCTTAATAGGTCACATCTTGCAGGTTTTACAAGGTAAGAACATGCATCCTCATTGTGACAGTTCATTTGCTTTAGCATTTGCTTTTAGATAGGAGACAAAGGTCAACAGTTAGAAGTATGTCACTTCTAAATGATGGAAAGATACTTTGATATTCGACATAAGTGACTCCGTATGTTTTTCTGAAAGAAAGTCTTCTGAAGACAGCCAATAACATCCAGAGTCAGATGCATTATATCTGGCACATGGAAAGGTAAGAAGCTTACACCTAACACTAAATTTGTGGTATTTTTCATAAAATAAAACAATAAATTCACAGATCTTTCAACAGCAACTGTTGAAATGGCTCCATACTGCCAAAAAGACTTTTCAGCACACTGTGGTACAAAACTTTTCAACCCAATCTCTAAACCCAAACCACATACAATAGAAACTGCCATGACAGGAAAGAATTATGTTAAGTTTGTTCAGCAATCTTATTCTTTATCATGATCTTATAAGATTTGGGACTATAAAACTAATCTCCCTTCAACAGAGATTTATCAAAAACCTCACTTTAATATTTCTAAAATCCAATTAGAAAAAATACTTAATAGCTGTAGTTTGGTGATTTATTAGGTTTTTCAAACTAAAAAACCAACCAACCAACAACGCTGGGAATTGCCAAATATTTTATGTTACTACTCAGGAATTAAAAAAAACTAATGATTTGACAAGTCTTTTAAGATCTGGTCAGAGCAATCACACATGCTTGAATCTCATCCTTTTATCCTGAATTTGGTCTTCTCATCAGTATATTCTATCCAGTTCTAATCAGTAATCTTAGAGTGTTGCCTGCTACTATCCATCTTGGACTTACATAATTTCCAATCATGCGTTCACATTTTACAAATACATTTGAAGTTATAAGGAACTGAAATGGCAAATTCAGGGGGGAAAGGCTTGCTTGATCATAGTCTGATACTTGAAGTAATGCAGAACTGTTACAGCTTCACATAATGACTGTAAATTGACACCAAACCAAAACACATCAGAATTTGGCCCTTTGCTCTGAACTTAATAACTTCTGCCCAAGAAAGACAGAAAAGAAGTTTGTAACTGTACAATAAGAACCAAAAGCTGCACAAACCTTACTTTGGACATGCTTCAGTCTGTAATTGGAATGGCATAATTTTGGTAATTACCTTGGGACAAAGGTTAGGACAGCTATAATGAAGCTTCCTGTTGACATGAAGCTAGAAGGAGCTGTCAGCAGAGGAGGAGTAGAACTTAGTCTATGGAAAACTGTGGTGATGCTGAGGATTACAGTAACAGAAACAAGGTGAAACTAAATAGTACAGAACCATACACCAAGAGACTCTCCCTAGTCGGACAGGAGCTTTTCACCTGGAAGCAATGGATATCTATTAACCTGTTCATACCTATAAAAATATGATAATGAATGTTAAGAAAAGCAAACAGGAGCGTAATGTACATCAGTGAAGTTATGACCCGTGCCAGGAAAAGAAGTAGTAATATCACTGAACAAAGTCTTGCATTAGACTGTAATATATATTACATATGTATATATTATATATATAGAAAATACTGTGGACCATTCTTATCCATTTTGTTCCAGAAAGAGTAATGCACCCTGTAACAGATGCAAGAAGCATTACTAGCACCGTCAGAGGAATGAAGAGATCGTGACAGAAACTAGAAGTCTTGTTTTTCTTTATGTGAAAGGGCTATATTAGCTTTTACAGGCTCAGAGGAACAAGAGCTATTTAAGCTACAAAAAGACTGTGGCAGAGGAACAAAGATGCATAAAGAAGCCAGAGTGAAAAGTTTCAGGTGGAAGTGAGAGGAATTTTCTACACATCAGAGCAGTGCTGTTTGGTAACAAGCTTTCAGAAGGAATGCAAAAGTAAACAAAACTAACTAGTTTTAAAACTTTTTAAAATGTATTCTAGGAGGTACCTGCTTACAGTAGCAGGGGAATGGATCATATGGTCCTTCCCTCCTGTATTCCTAGCTTTGATTTCTGTATCACATAGCTCACAACACCCTAGCTCTGCTCAAGAGAAAGAAAAGAGCACTTGAAACTTCTGGAGGTAGCATTCTGCAGTTTCTCCTTGCAGTCTGGCAGCCTGACAACCTAGCTGACACTGTCAGCTATCCTTCCCCCAGTAACCTCGTGTCCAAAAAAGTATCCTTGAACACAGCATTTATGAACAAACCTGTAGCCTTTATTTGTTTATGGATTCATGCATATTATGAGAAGAAAACACAAGGGCAGGGATTTCAACCACTAGGCAACACCCACCCTCTCCAACTCCCTCCATAATCTCATGTTGTTGCCAGAGTATGCAAGTTAGGATCAGGAACTCTGCAAAAGGAGGTAAGCTTTCCAAGCAACCCTGGAGGCAGGGAGAACATCAAAGAGAAAGTGCACTGAAGCAGTAGGCCCAAGAACCGTGTTCAGACCTTAGCTCTGTTCCTAAAGCTAGATCTTTAGCAATGTCTTTGTACATTATCTTAAAAACTTCCCTCTGCAAGCTTGCACTCTTGACAACACAACCAAAGCTAACCAACAGGGATAAAAAACCCACCTTGATGTTTTCAGCAAATTGTGTCACATCATGTTGAAGTTTCAGTTGAATTTTAAAAGATAAAGTCAACAACTTCCAAACAGGCAACTTAGCCGATATGTGCTATTAAAAGCTGCATATTTCAGTCCAACTCAGAAAACACCAGAAAAGTAAGTCTGCTTATGCTCAGAATCTTTCCAGTAATTACACATCCAGAACCACCACAGTGTGGCTTACTATTCAAAAACAAACAGCTTATCCCATATGCTTATCAAAAGGGAAAATAAAGGTAAGCTATTTATACAATATACCAAATATATCCAGAAGTAGAGGCATATATAGAATGTGGGTTGCCTCCCCCATCCCAAGCCTCTAATCATGTTTTCCTTCACTGAATCGTTGCCACAAAAATTCCTAAAATGTCAACAGCTCTAACATGCAGGAAAAATTGAAACAAATATCTTAACCACAGTATTGCCAAGATTCTCAGCATCTGGGGAAGACGCACAGGACAGAACAGTGTTTTCACTCTTAGCTTTATGCTACAAATGTTTCCATAAAACTACCACTTGATGCACATATTTTCAACACTTCCATGTAATGCTCTAAAGAAGCATCTCACATCTGCAAAGTTCGAAAGACAATTCAGCACTCCCAGGGAACTTGGCAGTGCTCAAATCGAGAAGTTTGCCACAATAAGTTTTCAACAGACCTAAAAACCATCTCCAAAATCTAACCCAGTTTATCAACTCCAGCTTTTGTAAATGCCATTCTCCAAGATCTGCAGAATGGGTTCAACCATTGAATGTAACTGATTTCTTCAATTTCAAATTGCCAGTTTTAATATCATCACACAAAACAAGCTAGCAAACATTTACTTTCCCATTCAAGTGTTAACACAACTTGAAGCAGCATGATGAAACCAGCTAGGAAGATGGTATCTGGTATCATAATCAAGGCCAGAGTCTCCCTTTGACAGGCAGACGATTAATTGTTTAGAAAATTCACAAGTGCAGCCTCCCAGTATTTAAATCTAAATCCAAAGATAAGAAAAATGTAAGAAAATATAGTTTATGTATTCTTAATTAGGCCAATAAACAGTTTATTTCCATATCTCACAAAGTAACCCAGTGAAATTATTCAGTTTGTTTATCAGTTCACCGTTGGTCACACCATGACTTAGGATAGGAAGAGAGGATACATGCCTATGGTGTGTTTCAGAATCAGTGCAGGCATCCAGGTGTCGCACAAAACAGCACCCTCTTCAGCCTCTGTACCCCCAATGGCCTTGTCCACAGCTTCTGGATTCATTGCAATACACAACAGCTTATTCTAACACACCCCCCAAAAAAAGCTAACGTAGAGCTACAGGGCACTGGTCCAAACACAGTCAGTGCCATTGCAAGATGTACTGACAACCATCTAGCCCCTCAGTCAGAGCCCAGAGCACACTGAGAATCTTGCAGAGGCGGGGGTCATGCTTTATGGAGGAAGGCAAGGATTCTGTACATAGCTTAGGTCCCTTGTTGGTAAGACTGAATTAACACCTTCTGGTCAATAAGCCACAAAGCCCTTGTGTGTTTACTCCCGCAACCTTCAAGCTGTTTTCAATGTTGACAGTAGCATTCAACAGCATTAAGAGCTACACACAGCCTACAATGGCATCTCCTGTCATTCTGTAATGGTCAGCACAGACGATTCAGCATCAACCCAACTAGTATTGGTCAGCTAATATAATTCAGTATTTTAACAGCTAATATTGACTACATTATTCCCAAGTCACTGGCTCTACCAGAAAAATCACAGATCTGGCAGGGTGACCTCCTCAGCCCAACACACACCTCTGGTGTACCCAGAGGGAAGCTGGCTTTCCTTCACACCCTTCACTCCACTTCCAGCTCTACAGGAGAGAGCCAACATGACCAGCAAATGGCCTGCAATTACCAGGAGACATGGCTAGGGCATGTCCAAAATAATATTCTCCTGCATCCTGTATCTGCTCTGTTTATCTTGGATTTTAAACATTCATAATTTTTTCCAGCTGTTCAGTATTACTAGAAGCTTTAATACAAAAATCTGTATAACATTCTTGATATCATTTCACAAAAGGACCACTATTTCGACTAGAGAATGCTCCGCAGCCAGGTGAGGTGAGGTGATGGACTCCAGGGTAGGAAAGCCCAGGACAGATTCTGCCTGCCATCTTCAGAGCAAGGAATGACATTCCAGGAGCAATGCATCAGTGAAGAAGCAGACAGATAGATTGTGGCTTCATGTTAGTGTCCGTGTCAAAATTTGATGTAAAACCTTACTTTGTATGCTTGGAAACAGCAGCACCCAAGTTTCCAAATACAGCAAACAAGTTGCAATTGTCTTGCCCTTGAAAATTAGTGGGGTTTATGGAGAAAACAAAACACCATATGCTCACGGGAGGAGTAATCCCTACTCCCTCAACAAACCAGAACTTTGTAACACAAAGCCAGAAACCAGTTACCCCATCAGAAATTAAGACAATCTACATGATTTTTCTTGACAAATTATATTCATACTACCTACAAAATGCCAGTGTTACACCCTTTCTAAAATACAGCTCATTGGCTAAAACATAACAAACAGGAACAAATAAAGTTTGCCTTGGAGCAAATAAAGCGTTAAGCTTATTTTTATGGAGTTCAAAGAAAGACACTGTATCCTGTGGCACCTGGAACAAAACACACGATGATGAAGACAAAATGCTGTCAGCTCTCAGTAAAAACTGACAAACATAATGCAATAAAAAAAGCTTGCAGTCACTTAAAGCAGTCACTGGAAGTTAGATTTTACAACAGTATTGAATGTGTATTCACTAGAATATGGTTAATCAAGAGCTTCTAGTTTGTAAAAAAAAAAAAATTCCTTCCATATGACAACTGTACCTTTCAGTGAGATACAGAGTGATATTTGGCACACCAAGATGCAAACAAAAAGCCGCATGAATGCACACCTTCGTACCTGTCACTCGTTATACTCACTGCTTTAAGTTTTTCTGATAGTCTAATTTCTATAATTTCAGTCACAACTTACTCTTGTTTTAAATCTGCCACATGCAGATCCAGCTGCAGACTTAACCGAAGCATGACACACACTATCTGTTCCTTAACAAAGGGGTCACACTTCCCACAGTGCAGAACCCCACCAAGTAGAAATATTTTACTAGCCCACTAAAATCTATTTCTAGACAATATTCCTCATAGTCCAGGTGAACCAGGCATAAAGACTGTTTGGCCAACACGCACTCATCAAGCAGTGTCAGAGATGCTGACTGCAGAATACCAGCCTAATCCCTATCCAGCAAACACCGACTGTCACACAAACGTGCAAGAAATGCTAGAAGCGCAAAGGTAAGAAAAGCAGCATGAAATTACCCTTAAAACCAAGATATGGTTACTTTTGTGTGTGTGCGCGCATCAAGAAATCTTTAATCACCTCGAAAAGCTTACTTACACATGTAAAATTAACCTGAAATACATTATTCTAGCCTGAAACCAAACACCCAAGGAGGCAAGGCAGGCGCTGCTGCCTTTGAGCGATGCTATTTTTCAGAGCGCAGCTGTTCCCTCTCTCGGTTCTGCTTGTACATTAGCTGGCAGCTACAGCCGGCTGCATTTTTCTGAGAGAGAGAGAGGAGTTTGATGCACATCCAACAGTAAGCAGTGGTTATGTGTTGTCTTTAGATCATGGGGTTTCCTTAACTGTTAGTAGTAAATGTCAGCTATGTGGTAACAATCACAATATATATCAAAATTTATAGACCATATTGATATTCACTTTCAGAAAGCTAGATTCAAATGAAGATCCAAATTCTTTCTCTAAGAGAAGAGTAAAAGAGATATTCAGAAATTCCTGCAATTTCAAATATTCCTCCTTGAAGCTTAAAACACTGCTAGCTTCCTGGAATAGTGTCTGATTCCTGGTTGTTTCTAGATACTTGTTCATGCAGTGCAGAGAACAGCACACTGACAGAAATAAGCTTAAACTCAAGTAATTTCTCATTCCTCCCTATAGCTATAAAAATCTCCTTTGAAAATCCTTGTCTATCTAAAACTAAGTTTGTATATCACAAAGTTTACTTTGTATTTAACAATAATGAACAATGTCCCTTAGACTGTTTCCTCCTCCTGGTCTCAGACATTCTGAGGTATCTGTGCTGGGGTTTTAGTGTTCATTTCTGATAGGCATCTGCAACCTTGCTCTGATTATCTACATTTCTAACTTCTCCCTACAGTTTGTAACGAAATTACAATCCAACTGGGGCACAACTGAAATAATATATATATATATATACGTATTAAAAAATACAAGAATCTCCTGCATGTAAGAACAAGAAAAAACATAATCATTTTTCCAAACAGTAAGCCTAAGTCACAGCGTAAGGTATTCTATGTATTTCAAGGAGATAAATTTCTCAGAAGAAATTCTTTGTGCTATTGCTTGCAT
>NW_009935893.1:141166-160999 GCF_000696875.1 Nestor notabilis
AAGGCAGCCTGAAAGAACAAACACAGTGGATTAGGGAATGCTTGCTGCCAGAGTATCATAATTCACCATCTCACAAAGAGCTGAGAAACCGTGCTTACCCAAAGGCTACTTAAGAGAAATGTCCTATTCCTTGCAACAGCATGTACAGGTCCACAGAGCAACCAAGTGTGGCTTTGTAAAAATGGCATGAGTCTACCATAACAAAGTAGTACTGACTATTCACTTCATGCTATCAATGCTTGTATGTATTCCCAACTCTCTTTATTGCTACTGTTTATTTCTCAGACTGTAGATGCGTCAGCTTTAAATGACCACTGGGCAGTGGTGCAGTATCACAGCCTGGCTTGTGCTTGCAGTCTGGATGCCAGTGTCCACCAACAATGTCACCGAGTCCAGTTTACATCAAAAAGTCAGCTGAAGGGACACTGGAACAGCGGAGCCACACTAAAGGTAACATATCTTTTCCATGGCCTGCAACTAACAGGGTATGTCCCTGCTCCCAGAGCAACAAAGTGTTTGCCGATTTTCAGGGACAGTTATACAGGACTGTTATCTGAGAATTGCTGCCCTCTTGTTTAATCTACTTGAGTAATTAAAAATTTGACAGGTATCCTTCCACAAAGGTCACAAGTCTTCTTTTAAGTATTTTATCCTTTTTGTATTCCTTTTTTCCTGGTTTTGAGATGTTGGGCTTTTTTGGAACTGTCCTTCACCTCTTACCTAATGGTGATTCAGTAGCAGACTCTGTACAGAGAACATCACAAGAAAGACTTCTACAATCTAACAAGACATTTGAGGAAAGGGAAGTAGACAAAAGAAGAAGAAGAAAAATCAACTAAGTGCAATTATACATCTCACTTCTATCATTTGAATTATTCTTTGAATTCTTTGTCAACTTGCAGCATCATTGTGTCCGTTGAACCTCTGCAAAGGTATCAGAGCCTGCCCTGATGAAACAGCATCAACCTTTTCAGTCTTGACCCTGCAAAAGCTTCCTTTAAAACTTCACCAGGATCTCTTAGCCAATTAACTAGTTAACACAGGCAATTACACGGGGAATGTAGCAAAAGGGATGCAAAAGTACTCAAACTGTTCTTCCTTCAGTCCAGGAAACAGAAAAAGAGCTGAAAAGAACCAACAAAAATTCCTTCAGATAGGAATGCTTACCAGTGCCAAATATGAATGTCATGTGTGTGAAGGAAAATGACTGCTCATCTTAGTAAATAAATTAACACAATAGCAATTCTGCTGTCAATCCACATGCAATTTTAAGCTAAGCTTGCTATATTTTTTTAAATTAAACTATAATTGAAAATATTGTTTTCTTTTGTTTCCTTAAACTTCAAGAGTTCCATCCTTGGCACAGCCATCTGAACTAGATCCAACTTGCCAGAGGTATCAATTTCATTGAAACAAATCTGCTTCAACAGTTTTCACTTGAAAGAACTGGACCATGCCTTTGCAAGATAGAATCACACTGGAGTCAGAGAAACAAAAACAAGCAGGCTAGATTCTGTCTGATTTGAGCCAGAAGACTGAAGCATCCTATCTTTTGAAGTTAATACATCCTAGAGGCACAATGGATTTACTGTACTACACCCCCACTCTAAGAAACCACTCTCCTACTGACCCAAGAGGAAAAACATACGAAGAAAGAAGGGGAAAAAAAGTGATCGTGCTGTAAGTGGTAAATGATTACTGGAATCACTAAGAAGCACTCTCTTCCTAACATGATCATATACATCCTCTCTTGGATTTCCTATCCAGCCTCTTTCTCCCTTGTGCTTAGACACACGTATTACCCAAGACTCTTCTTGGGAAATATGTAATTTTGTAGAATACAAGCAAAAGCTAATCAAAAAGTATTTCTAAATGTTTTCAGCTACAGTAAACCATAGGTTTAAATTATTTTATTTTGGTTCCTAGGCTCAAGTTCAACTGGATATTTAATGGTGTGTAAAACAGAAACCAAAGTTTATTACCGAAGTCACTACTTATTTTTCTCTTTCATCACTTACTGTATCCTTCTTTGATAATGACACGATGCAAGATGACAGATTTCTCACAGATACTAAAAGAAATCTATGAAACACTATGATCAAGAAAAGTCTGCAGTAGCATATTCCACCAGCTTAAAAGACTAAGTGTCTAAAGTTAAGTAGTTAGTAGTCAAGAAGTCTGTCCTTCACTTTGCCACACAAAAATTACATTCCTCCATGTCCAAATAATCAATTCATAGAAAATAATTTTCCAGAGTTCTGAAAAAATTCAAGTCTTAGAAGTGATTTATGAATGTGACATGCAATTTTGACATAGCAATCTCCTTTAGGCTGAGACTGATACTAGGACCCAAGCTCTATTCCTAGACCTGCCACTAATCAGCAACATTTCTATCATATCAATCTTCCTTAACACATGCATACATTAGAATCTAAACAGCTCCACATAAAGTACAGCACAACAAACAATGAAAACTGGCTACAGAGACAGAACTCCTCTCACAGTATGCAAAGTCTTAATTTTACCTCCAGTGAGAAACAGAGAGTAGTATGATGAATGCTTTTTCTATGCCCTTTCATTTCCCAGCACCAGAGAGGAAGCATTTTCTCCACACTTCACGGGAGAGCTGACTTTTCACTCCTACTCCTCAACAAGTTTCTGGAAGGACAGCACACACCACTAGATTCAAGCAGCACGGCCTCACAGCATGGTATGGTGGGAAGGCACTTCAGCAGAGCCTCTTTCCTGCTCTGACCTTCTGCTCAGAATGAGGCCAGCTCCTCAAAGATGCTTTTTGAGTATCTCAAGGCAAGCTGTGCCACTGTTCAATCACCCTCACATAACAAAGTATCTCCTGATGTTTAAATGCGATGTTCTATATTTCAGTCTGTGCTCACTGCCTCTTACTCCGTCACAGGGGACAGTTAATGGGAACAGACTGGCTCCATCTTCTTTACTACTCCCCCAAGATATTTATACACACTGGTAAGATCTTCTCAAGGCTGAACAGTCACAGGTCTCTCAGCCCCTCCTCACATGACACCTGTTCCATCCCATAATCATCTTAGTGGCCCTACACCGGTCTCACTCTGCTAAGCCCATAGCTTTCATGCACTTGCTGAAGGTGCACCATTTCCCATCATCCAGGTCACTAAAGAAGATGCTGAACAGTGCTGGCCCTGGTGGTGATGCTTGGATACACCACTAGTAACTGCCTCTGTCTGAATTGACTTGATGATGACAAGCCTTTGAGCTTGGCACTTCAGCCGGTTGCCACTCAGCCTCTCTGTCCACACTCCATCGGTTCATCTACCAGGATTCCAGGGGAGACAAGAGGTAAAAGCCTTGCCAATGTGAAGACAAACAACATCCACTGCTCTCCCCTCATCCACTTACACAGTCAGCTCAATACAGAAAGTCATCAGGTTGATCAGGCATGACTTCCCCGTCATAAATTGACGCTGACTATCCCAAATCACCTTCTTGTCCTTCACATGTTTGGAAATGGTTTGTACAATTATTTGCTCCATCACAGGGAGATCAAGGTGAGGCTTACTGGCTTTCTTAACTATAAGATTGACTTTTGTTTTTTCCAGCCTTCAAGAACTTCCTTCAATCACAACCTTTCAAAAGATAACCAAGAGTGGCCTTGCAGTGACACTGGCCTGCTCTCTCAGCACTCATGGGTCCATCCCATTACGTCCCATGGACTCATCTACATCCAGTTTTAGTGTTCCCTAACCTGATCTTACACATCTGAGGGCAAGCCTCCCCTGCTCAGATTCCTGAAGGCAAATCTCACCAGTAAAGGCTGAAGTGAAGTACGTTAGCCTTTTCTGTCCCCATTCAGCAGCAGGCCCTCATTTTCCTTACTTTTCCTTTTGCTGATGCTAATGCCTTGTAGGAGTCTCTTATCAGAAAGTCATCAGTGAGTTCACATGCAAATATTTAGGAAAATATTTAAGATCTCTGCAGTATAAAGCAACTTTTTACAGGAGCAAGACATGCTCATTGCCATCTCAGCTCCTGAATTTCAAGAGGAGAGCAGCCAGACAACCCAAAATTACTTTCAACAGCACCTCAGACAAATTTCTTCATAGGCATAGTGGTACCTACATTCACAGGCAACCGGGACATTTTCATCTTAAGAATATGTATTAGTTATTTAACCCTTTTTATACACAAAATTTAAACTACTTCAATCCTTGCTTAATACCAGCTATCTATTACCAGAGATGTAAGAGATAAACAAAACTTTTCTCACCTGAACCTCATGGATAAAGGAGATCCAAGGGTAAGTGCCTTAATGTTTTATAACCATCATTCCTTATTCATTTTTATCTCAGAGGGAGGACACAAATACTGACAAGTAGCAAGACAAAGAAGAAAGCATGGAGTTAAACAATGTATTGCATATGCCTCAGCTTTATGTTGTGCATGAACAG
Organism: Nestor notabilis; assembly: GCF_000696875.1. NCBI lineage: Eukaryota > Metazoa > Chordata > Aves > Psittaciformes > Psittacidae > Nestor > Nestor notabilis. The sequence continues at coordinate 145,612 of NW_009935893.1, forward strand.
CAGCATCCTTACATACTGTTTAACCTGTAACCTAGAATACGATTTCTATTTTCACACATATATTCACACACATGTATTACTATTTTTGTTTCTTCCAGAAGCAGATTAGGTCTTATTTCTATTACAGAAAAAGTCCTGTAACCCAGCAACTAGGCTTTGCACCACCTCTGCACACAGAAAATAAATTACTACTGAAGAAACAAATCGAGTAGACCTTCCTCCTAAAAAAGAAAACATGGCACTAGAGACTGAACTCCAAATAAAACAAACTTAAGATAGAGTTGCATAAATAAAATAATACTAAATAATGAAATGTAAATTCTAAGAAATTTCAATATATGCCAGTATAATAAACCTACTTTGGTCACACACTCTATGTTATTTCTAGTTAAAGAAAATAAATATCAGGCCCTACTGAACTGTAATTCTCAGCAGATGTCACAGACAGACTGAAGCTGCTAACACTCATGCAAGAAGAACATTAATGCAAACTCTGACTTTCTAGTTGCCTAACACAAACTTTACCCAGTTCTAAACTCCTTTTATTTCCACGATTTTAAGCTGGTAAAGCAATTTTTTTTTCCCCCGAAGAAATTGCTATGCATTCAAAAGCACACAAAAGAATGTTTCACAAGTTTATATTTTCTATAAACTGTCCTTTGTGGTTCACAGCTGCAGGAATCAGAACACATTAAGTCTCACATTAGTGCTAATATCACTTTGCTAAAAGTGTCCAAAAACATAGTGAAGGAAGGAAAGAGAAAGAATGCTTACAATCTCCCTCTTTTTTTGTTCTTCCCGCCATTCTTCTTTCCCAGCTGAGCAGGAGCATTTTCCAAACTATAGGTGTGACCAGCACAGTCTTGCGACCTCTGTGTGGCATGATCAACTGCAATATATAGGTTTGTACTAAGAAATCTACCTAGTCATGTGGCAATAGGAACTAAAAGTCCTCAGTTCTGCAACCCATGAACTATTCCCTGCACCAGCATGCCACTAAAGCAAATAAGAGATATCTTGACAGTAAGAGAGATGCCTGGCCAGTGAGCAGGACCCAGTGCACTCAGGGATCAGGAGTGCAGACTAGAACAGAAGTGAAGCATGGGCGTTTAGAGAAAGCGAGTGCAAACCGTACTTGTTATATATAGAATATGAGCAAGGAAATACTATTCACCAGGGCCATATTATAACTGAATAGCTAAAAATGTCATTTTTAACTCTGAATAGATATTGAATCATTGTGGGTTTCTTATTTTCTCTGATGCTGACCATATTTATAAAAGAATAGTCTGAGACCACCACATTTATTTCTTACAGAAATGAAATTTCAAGCTTGAAATCCAACTGAAGAACCAGAGTACTCTGCTTGAAAACAGAAAATTTTCATGCTTTGTGAGCCAAATCATAATCACACTGCAAGAGCAAAGAGCTACAGCATAAGCCTTTTGACTAATCTGCCTTAAAGGTTCATAATTATTTTGTGCTCGGGACACAGTAATGATTCTGTTGAATGAGAAAACAAGTTCTCTGGTCACTTTTCTCATACAACGCAACTGTTACATCAGAATTAAGGAAATCTGTGGGTATAAAATTTTAGCCAAAAATAGCCAGAGAGCCTAACAGATGGACAAAATTTGCATGAGCCTTTCATCGCCTCCCTCGCATTAGGAGCTCCTTTGTATTAAAAATATTTCTATCTTCAGAATAAGTTAAGGAAACATTTCTGAAGCTGACTATACAGCTTTTAAGCTGTGCTGGCTAAATAAAGCAGCTGTTCTAACATCTACCCATGCCACAAATACAACTTTTTCCACCCACAGTAAAGGCTTTGGTGAGCAAATTCCACCGAGGTGTTGAAGACAGCTGCAGAAAGCAGCAAGAAGTACTTTTCAGTGGGAATAGGCTCCTTAACGTGCCATTTATCACTTATCTGCTCTCCCAGTACTATTCCTGTCTCTTGCAGGCTCATTTTAAGCAGAATACATTAACAGGTATGCTGTTCTAGCTTAAATCAGGAAAGTTTTACCCAGCAACCTATCCTGTTTTCACCCCACTTTTTGCTCTCCCAGCTATCACTCCCTCCCACACGCTTCCCTGCCATTTTCAGAGTCCCCAAGCTTGACTTACAGCTCTGCAGTAGCAGGCTTCCCTGAAGATTGGAATAGGGTGAGGAAAGACTAACAAGGTGCTGCTTGTGGACAGGAAAATGTGAGTTTCCATACCTATGCTAGGTAGAGGCTCTGCTGGGTAAAAGCTGCTCCACAGTTACATACATCTGGTTTTACACTTCCCTGAACCATCTTGTGCTTCAGCAAGCCCCATCAGAAAGACAATTTTACTACTTTTCAGGAATGTTATGCAGATATGAACCTCACAGACTGTACAAACTTAGATCACCCCAGCTAGAAGAGGCAGGTAAGTGCTGAGATAAGGGCAAGTAGCTGAGTTTCCATGTGGCTGAGCATCACTGTTTTGTCAGACACATTGCACATGTTTCCAGGCAAACCCCTGCCCTTCCAAGAGTGCAGGGAGTCATGTCCCTATTCTTGATCCTGCTATTCATCAGCCAAGTAACAGCAAGGCATGTGGCCTTTCTGTGCCCATTAAATAAAAAAAGCGTTAATATTTACCTTGCTTTTTGACATGCTAGATGGAAACTGCTCTCTGAGGATACAAAACAGACACTTGTACTCTCTGGCCAGTAGTGAGAGCGAAGAGGAAGCAAGAGGACACTTGGCAGCTTCTTTTGCAGAAAACTGAAAGATTTCTTGATCTATGATATGACACCTGAGGAAGAAATTCCAAGCTTGCTTTTTCTTAAGTCTTTTTTAGTAAAGAATAAATTTGTAATTGATGCATTAGCTACGAACACACACCTCTAACTATGGAATAGGGTAGTACAAAGAAATCCACTACGTAGGTACAGCTTTTACCCTGGGGACAGTCGGGTACATGCCCCCCGTGAGATTTATAACCCTCTAGTAACATCTTTCTGAATCTCACTTCCCTCTTGCACGTAGCACGGACAGGGTATATGCTGCACCAAGCCCAGAACCACAGCACATGGAAATGGGTAAGAAAGTGCACTAGCCTATTGGGATCCCCACCAGATAAAACCCATTGGATCCTCCGCTGCCGCTGTACACTCCCACACCGGCATGAAATGCCGTACCCTTGAGCTAGCGGAGCGTAGAGGAAGGTGGCAGTGCCAGCAATGGTATCATAACAACTCACACAATGAACTTACTGCATGTAGCTCACTGAGCACCTCAGCACAGTAATAAGATGCTGTTACTGTCAACTTCAGCTGTATTTGAGGTGGGGTCAGAAGGTGAAAGACACTGGGTACTATTTAAAAATCTTACAGCTTCTAACATTCGGAACTAAAATGTTCCAAGAAAAAAATAAAAAATTAAAAAACCAAAGCTGTCAGCTGTTTCCATGTAGCACAGAGCAAAGAACAGACAACTGCTGAGGTACAAAGAATCCCAGAGCTTTGCCAAAATTTGCCTCGTTGATCAGATGAGACAAGTATCAAATTCAAAACTAGAGAGGAAAATGCAACAGCCTTAATAGAGTAAGACTGTTTATGAGAAGATTAAATAACTCACGCCAAGTTCAACTGAATCCCCAGAAAAATATTCTTCGATGGATGAAATTGACTGATAGGCTTTGGTCCTTATGAGTGAGGCAATGTAGACAGCTTGCAGTTTGGGAACGAAGCTTTCACTTAAGTACACTTCTGAGAATGGCTACTTCGTATGTAAGAGAGGGTAGTATTATCCAGTTCTTAACATGAATTTCCATCAGCTCAAAAGTGATTTAAGAAACAATCTGCAACAGAAAGGCAATATGAAAGTACATTGTATTTACTCGGATTCTTCTCTCTCTCTCGTATGTGCTGAAAAAGACCTCCTAAGAAGCCCCTACTTTACAAAGGACTGCCCCTGCACATTCTCAAATCATGTTCATTTTTTCCTCTGAACATCAGGAAACACTTTTTCACTGTGAGGGTCACCAAGTGCTGGCACAGGTAGCCCATGGAGGTTGTGGAGTCTCCATCCCAGGAGGTATTCAAAAGCTGTGTAGACATGGTCCTGGGCAACCAGCCCTAGGACCACACTTAAGCACAGAGGGTTGGATCAGATAACCTCCAGACATTTCTTCCAACCTCAACCATTCTGTGTGGGTACCTGAAAATCATTTAGTTCTATCAGAAAATCAAACTGGTTGGAAAACACACAACAATCAGGGGGATGTATCTACAGCAGCTCCTCCTTCATTCACATAAAACATCAAAACTTCACTTTCCTCCTGAACTGCCTCTGATTTCAACACTTCCTCAAGCTAGTAAGTGGCAATACATCCTCAGACTGCATCTAACTCTCAGTCTCTCCTGCCTCCATGCCTGTTCCTAAAGGTAGCCAATACATTTGCTCCTATTCACTTATGTGTGCAGCTACCTCTATTTGCCTGTTGCACAGATGCAGTGATAACCAAGCAAGCAAAACACAAAAAAGAAAAAAAACCCAACCACCAAACCAAAAACTCAGACTACAGGTGGTAGGACTTAGGCCCAGCTATTTTATTATTCTTCCTAATTTACTTACTGTGATATCTCCCAACAGGCAACACAAAAGACATCTGTACATTTGTATGGAGAGTTCTGCTAGGAAAGAACAATCAGCTGCAGATATGAAAGGAACTGAGAAGTCAGCAATTTCACAGCTTTTGCCTTACAATGTCTGCTGTAACATTTCATATTATATCAAAACTGTTGTCGCATACTCTTTTCACAGAACTGCAAGACTTAAGGAGAAACAAACACGGCATCAAACACTGCATCAAATCCACCCATCAAGCAGGGATAGGTATCCTCTGAAGTGTTATTTTTCCACTGCTTTATGTAGTCCTTATTTTTAGGCACCCTAAGCACTCAGGTTTCAATGACACACTGACATGAAGTGACCTATCCATCTAAAAAATCTTGGTAATGTCACTTCCAGGCTTCTCTCCCCGCTCCTCCTCTTTGGAAGCCTTCCACTAGTCTTCAACCTATGTTTCTAAGAATAAATACTATCATGACCCAGATTCTTCCCACCAAACTTCAAGCATTTCTCCATGCACAAGTCAGGGGCTCTGCTAACATAAAGATACAAATAGCCTCAGTTGCTCTTTGGAGATACCTCTGCCCCTCCCTGCTGACTTCAGAGGGAACCTCTGAAAGAAGTCAGGACCTTATAGACAAGCTATAGACAATCTAAATCTCAGGTACTTTTTTCTAATCATCAAGATGCCTGCCTGTCCCCTCTTCCCCCTGCAAGTTCTCTCCCACTTAAAAATCTCTTTTTGGCACTGTGCTGCCCAATCTTCAGATTGCAATTTCTACCTGTAACTTCACCAAAGTTTTACAGAAGAAGTCTACCAACATTCCAGGATCTTTCTCTGTATTTCAAAGTACCTCATTAGCATTTTTCCTTACCTTTTAAGAATGCAAAGCCATGGGCTACTCACGGGACACTTTAAGACCACAGTTCCTTCTGATTTTCAACATAGATTCAGATGGCTCATCTCTAGACACAGGTTAGACAAAAGAGGCAAGAATATTTGCTTTATAATGCAAGTCACTGAGGAAAGAGAACCTGGCTGAAGGAAGCAGGACCACCAGCAATACATGATTTAGAAACCAACTACTAAACATCATCTGGTGTTGTAGAGGAACAGATTAAGAGGAGGACTGGGCAACTACCTGTAAATACTAGATGAGTGGAAGGAAAAGGGTGTGCTCACAAAAAGCAGTAAAAGACAGTAAAAAAACTGCAGAAAAGGTAGTAAAAGAAACAGATGAGAGAAAATGAGACTGAAGAAAAAGAGTATATTGGTACTGTACGAGATAAACAAAGCCACAATAATACTGATGGATTAATGTAGATATTCATAAAATTACTGTGTCACCTGAAATTGAAGCTAAAACTGGTATATTGTGGGACAATTCTTACATACTTCCTGAAACAACATCCTAAGACTTGTTTTCCTCTCACATCTCCTTATCTGCCCCAATTTCTTCAGGTCCTGTGTCTTTTTCAGCCAAGTCACCGCCATTGAGCAAAGTGTACAACTTCATACCCTGAATAGACAATTGAAAAAAAGTCTAATCAGAAAAACACTGGAAGTTCTAATCTGCACAAGAATTCCCAAGCAAGGTTTAGGAGATCTTACAAGGACAAGCAACCAGAACTTAGATTTCAAGAACAAGCTTTGAATTCTGGGCTGAAATGTCATGCAAAAATCTTTGAGACAATCATAGTTTCCTCCAAAGTAACGTAGCATTCCAGTCAAAAGCCAAACAATAGAGACACTTCACAATAGTACCTAGTAGTAATTAGGCAAAAGCCATGAAACATTCACATATTTGTTACAGATTTGTTGTATGGATTTTAGAAACACCTAGTGTTAAGCTACAAGGACTCCACAGATGTCCAGGATTTTCCAGGAAGATTGGAGGGGAGGAGGGAAAAGAGCGAGAGAGGAAATAATAGGCCAAATCCCCTTGACTAGCAGCTTTTAATCCAGCCGCTGGCAGCTCCTGTCACAGATTTGTCACTTGCTAGCAGTTTAGTGACCTTGTATGAGTACAAGGTTATGTTGGCATCCTCCCTCTGGGGCAGATACATTAAACTGAACCAATCATCCACTTAACCAGTAAAGGTTTTTAAAATAAACATTCTCAGGGGTGCTAAACCATACTACTTCATATGGCAGAGATGCACTGCTGCTTTACTCAAACTGCCATGGTCTCCATCACAGCCTTTTGATGACTTCTACCCAGAATCATTAAGTGCGACAAGAAGCAAGCTTTGGCAAGCATCCAAATGTCTGTTTCTGAAGCATTAGTACTCAGAAACCCTAATACAAACCTAATCATTATGCTTCCACACATACAAAGCCAAACATCTATTTTCTACACAAGAGGGTCTGCTTCCCTCCATGCAGCTCTACAGAGAGCAAGAGAGTAAAATAAATTTTGCCAAATAATTGCTCTCCACTTCCTACCCACCCCTACAGTCTCCAAACATCCTTTAACCCAGATTCTAAAACAAAGAAAAACAAATGCCTCATTATATAAACATAAGTCATGTTTGAAAATCTACTTGCCTGCTCACCAAAAACGATGGGGAAAATTTCCTTGGTGAAAAGTCATGTGTCATCACTTCCCACAGCTTTCACTTCAAAGTTAAAAAATAATAATAACAAAAAAAATAAAATAAAAAAAAAGAAGAAAGGCTTTTATGTTATGCTTTTGAGGCACTGCTGCACTGGTCAGATTAGGCCTTACAAGCAAGCACCTCCACTGCCCAGGGAAAGGCAGCACTGGCATACTCAAGTCTGCTGTTCCCTTCCAAGTTAACAGCAACAGGCTACAGATGGCTGACATCTCCAAAAAGACTAATCCTACTCGCATCGTATGCCTATCAGACACTGTCATGATCTGGAAGTGGCTCTCTCTCTCCCCACTGGTAAGGCAGGAAATCCAGATACAAATCTTACAGTGAGATCCAGCGAGGAACTAAATTATCACCAATTTCAAAAGGATTCTTGTCCCTTTCTTGCTTCCATGATAAGGATGAGCAGTCCCTAGACCCTTGCAGCCCTGGCTCCAAAACTCACTGCTCCGAAAGCACAACAGCGCAGGAAGGGCAGGGGGACCTACCCCCTCCACCCAGTTCTTCAGGAAAGACAATCCAGTAAAAAAGGGCTGTGAACGCATCCCTAAAAACGATCTGCCCTGAATAACAGTGCAGTAGTTTATTTTGGTAACTGTGTTCATACACACTTGCATGAGCACACAGAGTGGCTATTCACCCCCTTGGCTGCACTGGTAACAGCGGAAGCACACAGGGCTTCCTTTCACAGCACTGCAATTTAGAACAGTGATCACAGGGGGTCAGCAGCAGGTGCAAAGTCACAACTTCCCCAAAACCACTATAAACAGAGTTTTTTGTCCAGTCCAAGATGAAAAAGTTACATCTCACCTGCAAACGTGTTTGCACAGAGCGACAGCTACGAGACCAAAATAACAAGCAGTGTTCTTGAATGGGTTACAGGAACCAGAAGCTAACTATCTAAAAGTGCTTTCACATGACAACAAACCAGAAAAAAAAGCCACTCTTAAGTGCCCCAAATTTGTGTCCAAAAAATGGGGTGATTATCATACAGAACACACACAAGCAATTTCAGTAATTCCAGTTTCTTGCTAGACATAAGGAAATCCCTCGTTATCATATATATTATGGGATCAGAAGAAGAGGATGAGGGAGAAAGAATCGATTACCAACTGGAAACAGGGGATATAAGAGGAGACTGGAAAAATGAGAGATATGAAAAATAAATGTGTTGTGCTTTTATACACTGTATGGAGTGTTACCACCAAAAATGACATCAAAATCAAGTCACTCTGCTATACTTTCATCATAAATTCTATAAATTTTGACAATATAGACCTATATTTAAATAACAAATGAAAAGCTTCCACTTACTGTCACTGCTTATTTTGACACATGCTATTGATTTCAAAATCATGATTTTATCAGGAATCAGTGCAGTAGAGCTAGCACGATGTTAATGAGAGTTAAGGGGAGAGAAAATAAAGCAGACAACCTTTATTTTCTCCACAGAGCATTAAGTGTTGAAGCTTTTGTACAAGTTACTCTGCTCATAGGGAAAATCTCCCTTCCTGGCACACTTTAACACTTATCATTCTTTGTCAAACCCTAAGCAAAAGCAATCTTCCTCCTCCCTAATTTCATACGAAAATATGAGAAGCACTGCATCAATCACCTTTTTTTTTTTTCCCCCATGACAGCCACAATTCATTTTGGCTGAGTATTCCCTGATAGGCCACGAAGTGCTTGCCATTCACTTTGGGAGAATGAAGCTTTAAGAAACTGCATTTTTACTTTCTTTTTTGCAAATCAAGTCTAAGCAGCACCACTGGAAACAAGAAATAAGTGACCTGGTTACGTTTTCCTGGACATTAAGTCTTCTATATGAGGACGCATATAAAAATTGACATCCTTTGATGAGACTCTGGAAATCAGTTATAGCAAAAACTCCTGAAGTAAAACTGCACAGAGACTGTGTTAATGAACAGTGTGATACCCTCAAAAGAAAAGCAACTGGACCACTGACTTTGCCTCAGCCTACATGGGTGCTCCCTTCTAACACACTCTATCTGCCTTACCTCTTTGATGTGGCCAAAATCCCTCCACAACAAAAGGATTTATCACAAGCATCTTTTTCCTTTAAGTATTTCTATGGCTACAATCACTGTAATACATGAGAATATCATATTCCGTTACATGCTTATATTCAAAGCGTCATTTGGACAACAGGGGATTTAGCTCAGACAGAATTAACATGCAATTCGTTCAACGTCACATGAAGTCTGTCAAGGAAAAGAACTGCAGCCTCCCTCCTCTTCCCAAGCACAAGTGGAGCATCCCATTTAATCAGCAGACAGGTCCTCTCACAGGCGTACCTATCTGCCATATATACACCATATATATTTCAGGCCAGATATCCTGTAGTAATATTCCCTCTCATATGGGACTGAATTAATCCTTTAAATCCCTTGTCAACAGCTGACAGTATGAAACAGAAAAATGTACACCTGATTCCCAGATTTTAAAAGCAGAAAATACATCTTTGAATAAATGCTGTCCAATTTTCCAAATATATTTAGAATGTCACCACAACACATTCACACAGTCTCAAAACATTTTTTGCTATGATGCTACTGCACAGAGTGTTTTATGGCCAGCCAGGATAACGTAGCCCAGTGACCACTTCATCTTTTTGAAAGGAAAAGGCTTGAGCTGCTCATAAAATGAGGTGCACTCTGGTTCTCCTTAGAGTATTCCCTGACAGCATCATGTGTTAGGTAGAGCTTTGATATTCTTACAATCAGACAAGCTGTGAGTGATGAGCAAACCATGCAGCCTTTTAACAAAAGCTTCTTGGAGACGAGGCACATCTTTTGTCTTCCCAGAAAAAGCCTACTTATAACTTGAGATCTTAGCCACATAAGTCCAAACGTAATTTAACTACAAGATAATACATATCAAATTCACAATAGCAAAATGAGGAAGCTCAGAAGTTCATTAAGAAAGATACAGCTACAGACTTGTCATTTTGGTTCAGATCATCTCTTTTCAAGGCTTTAGGAAGCAGCTTCTAAACTGACCTTTCAATTCCTTACTATGTTAATGAATTTTAAAATGCAATAAATTCCAAGTGCAATGGAATTAAACAATCCACCGAAAAGCCACGGAAAAAACAAAATGGAAAAACTCTTTTGAGAACACTATGCATTCTCAAAAACAATAAGAAAAGAATTGTCAGTAAGAACAAGACCAGGTCCTTAATATGTTAAAAGCATATTAACTTCAGAAACAGGTATTGTGTCACCATACAGTAAACCTCATCCATAGACCTGTCTTTCCTTGAGTGTGCTTCTCCTACTCACAGGGTCTTCAAAACTGTCAAGGATTCATGATCCATGTGCAGAACAAAACTGGGTAAGCCAACCCTTTTGGCCATAAAAATCCATCACGCTTTTTGTCAGCCTAAATGGAGCATGCTAGGTGCTTTTATTGTTTAGAAAAGCTTGCCCTTGCCCTGAAGAATTCTGTGCTTTCCATCATTTTAGATACAAATGCAGTATTACCAAAGTAAAAAATTTAAACCAACCCCTCAAAAAAAAAAAAAAAAAAATCCCAACTGTTGTTTTCCCCTCCTGCTTCTGCAGTTTAGGAATAAAATTTGTATACATAACACCCTCAGTCACTTTTATTGTTTGCTTTGAAACACAAGAAAGTGTTTCTTTTTTGTTCCTCTCTTAACATGTTACCAGGAAAAAGCACAAACAAACCAACCAAAATAACAAAGAAACAAACAAAAACCCCACCTAAACAAAATAAACTCCCAAAACACCCTACCAAAATAAAGTCCATTCACACTAGCCCAACTTAAAAGTCTCCTTTTGTGTTTAGTTTTAAATATGTTGAAAATTTTTGTTACAACCTCCCCAAATACTCACATTTCCCTCTGCTGCTTCTATTTAACAAAATTATGGTTATATTCCTCCACACATCCAAAATAAAGTAACTGCTGAGACAACTTTAGGCCTACCAGGCACATCCAGAAAATACCCAAGAGCTTCCCGCAGCATGAAAGTGAGAGTAATCAGAAATTTAGAGATTGTTTTAAGCATATAATTGGCCACTTCAGTCTTTTATCTTGCACAGGAAGCCACAGCACAGGCAACTTCCACATGCCAGTGTTCCTGTTGGCAGGCTCCTGGGGAGTTCAGAAGGGGACATGCTTTAATTGACATGAACAAGTTTGCTCTGCAAATACTGGACATCAAAAGATGTATTCGATTATTTTTTTTTTTTATTGGCCATTAGAGGGTTGCTACCAGCCCTTGTAAATACTCATTTCTGCATTTTGAAGCATGTATATATCACAAGCCAAAGCAGGGAAGAACAAAGCAATGCAAAACCACCATAGCTGCAGGGAAACGGAGTCCCCAGTGCATTCCCCAAAAGCCACTGGGCTATCCAAGATTTACAATTTCTGTCTTACTCATATAAGGGAAGACTCATCTCGCTTCCTCTCACTGCTGGAGTTGGTTTTTGATTAGAGAGCCAGGATTACCTTGGCAGCATCAACAAGCAAGACCTCATCTGTGCAAATCCCAACACTCCAGTTTATTACTGGAAAACCTGGCAGTTTTTAAACTTTCTTCGTTTTTGGAGCTCATAGATGGTTCAGGACTGGTATGCAGCCTCATACAACAAATTTATGCCTACTGGCAACAGATGTGTTTTTAAGTATCTGCCACAGATACTTTAGAAATAACCCACTGATGTTCATGCCCTCACCAATGCTGAAAACCAGGGCTCTAGATCCATCCTGGTGGGATGACTACAGTGCAGACAGGAGAAGCCACAGACCCTTCTGTCCTCTGAACTATTATGAACTTGCAGTCAGAATGGGATAAATAACAAAGCAAAGCTTTGTATCTATTACTCTACTCTCACTTGCTCTGTATAACTCTGGCTGCGTTTTATAAAATAGAAGAGACAGCAATGCAAAGTGGAAATACTGAATCTGGCTATGTTCTCCCCTACAAAATGTCATCAGTTTTTTCCAATGTTCTCCCCAATTAGTATGGAATCCAAACAAAAAAAGGAGATGCATATGAACAAGGCACCAGAGAAGCTGGTCCAGGAGAAAACTTACCAACAGTCTGAATATCCTAACAATACACTCATCGCCTCTACCACCAAAGGGAAGACTAGCAAATCTTCATACCTTTGAAAATAAACTTATACTTTCTCCTCCTCCACAGTGTATGATGCAGGCCTAAGAACAAAATCAAAGTTTTTTTAACCTCAGTGTTTTCACTTTTCTTCTATGCACACACCTGCCTGATGCAGGTGTGATTTCTATCCTGATCACTCTTGAAGTTTTGTGTTGTTACTTAGGAACATCCTTTCAAGTTCTGAGGTAAAAAACATCCAAGCATTCCCTCCAGAGCAACAAAACTATGAGCAATACAGTTAAACTTGCAATGCTAATAAAAAACCCCAGAGCCAGAGAAAATGACCCCTCCCCACACTGGAGGCCACAAAGTACTTAAACAGAGAAATCAGTTTTCCCTTTAGGCTAGTCCTTCTTCATTCTTGTAGATTTAAATGCAGTAAGGGCAATTGCAAAATTGACACACTGCAAACATGGCTTGCAAACTAAGTGCTCATTTTTGTTTGGGGATTTAAATTTTAACACCATAAATTATGGGTTGGATGGACTGGAAGGAAAGAGTTGCTTGTACAGTGCATCTGTGGCTTCAGGGGGAAAAAAGTTTAATTTTTTAATGTCATGAGACTCAACTATTCCAACTGTTGTATAAAACACACATGTGCATATGTAGGACTTTGGTAGTTCACAGGACTGCATTTCCAATACCTATTCCTCCAAGCAGTTCTGTTACTTGCCTGGAAGACAATAAGACTACTGGTTACCAAAAAAAATTGTTCATAATTTGCAAACCATCCCAAGCTGGATACCTCAAGGAGTACACACCACTCTTGCAAAACTTATACTCAGTAAAAAAATAAATCAATCTATCTTCAGCAATGTCATTGCATGGATCAACTCTGACAATCCAACTGAAACTATACACGAAGGAAGTGTAAAAGAACTTAAGAAAATAGACGCAAGCAGGCAAATGAGCATCCAGACAAAGCACATTCCACTTCTCTGCAGAGGCAGCAGCACTGTGTGCTAAGTAGGCACTAGGTCTCTAGCCACAAGGACTCTGCCTTCCTCTCAGCCACCAGCCTGCTGCACAATGTTAGACAAGTCCTTGTTTCCTCCACATCCCGGGTGATCCAGGCACTGAGAGGAAATTCCTATACTAATTGACAAGCACAGAAGTTCATTAACAGATAGCTATTAATAGATCTGTCTGCTATCTCCTGAGAGAACCCAACACTTCAAAAAAAAGAAACAAAAAACCCCAAACCATTTTCAAGTAAGACTGCACTCTGTCCCCAGAGGCTCATCATGTCAGGCACACACAATAAAGGCTTTTCTGCACTTTCTGAGTGTCTCACAAAAAATTATCCTGACCCATTCACCAAGGCGCAGTGGTTTCCAAGCCTTTCATCTGCAGGCCTCTGAAGGTTTTCCAGCAGACACACAACTACTGGCTAGAGCAGCTAGGGTAGTACATCCTAGTTTTATTTCCTGGATCCCCCAAAAGCAGTCAAAAGGCCACAAAGCAAGAAGCTGTGTAACCCTAAAGGCTATTCCCACACAAGCCAAGCAATGTTCATCCTTCATGAAGATTATTGACATCACCTTTCCTCTGAAAACTAGAGGACTGTGCTTGATCCCATTAAAAGTCAATCAATTGTACGCAAAATCTGCTTCTACCTTGGTGGAATAATTGTCCAGTTTCTCTTCAGCGGAGCAATTTCTTTATAATTGTAACATTAAAGGAAGAAACAAAAAAAAAAAAAAAAAAATACGGAAGTCATTAAAACTCAAGCCAAAAAAGCAACACTTTGTTCTGTTTGGGAAGTAACATTCAAAGCAATTCTTCTGTTTTAACTTGAATTTTCACTTTCTTTTTTTCCCCTCCAGTTACAGAAAAATCACAGATTAACATTAACTGGAAGTGACTTCTAGTCCTATTTCCTCAAGAAAACAGGGACAAATTGACTTGGGTTGCTCAGGGCCATGTCCAGATGTATTCTGAGTATCTGTAAGGATATCCCAGACTCCCTGGGTAGCCTGTTCCAACATCTGACCACCCTCACATTGAAAATTTTTTTCCTAATATCTCATTGGAATGTCCCTTGTTGCAACTTGTGTCTGTTGCCTGCTGTGCATCATCTCCCAGAAGAACCCGACTGTCTCCTCTCCATACCCTCTCATCAGTCGACTGAAGACATGGAACAGGCTTCCATTAAAGAAAAGCAACACACAGAGTTGTATTCTCAAGATGTTTATTAAATTATGCACACAGAGATATGGATTTTCAGCTTATTTTTCTGAAATACAAGTACCGTATTTTCGTTTGCAGCCTAATACTGTCTCTTGTGGATTGTCCTTCTGCAGCGTGCACCACCAAAGGCTTACCTTCACAGACAAGTAACACAGAGTAGCTGACGTGGTTAAAAATTCACACCTCAAGATTACTCTGTAGTAATCCTCCCATCCAGAGAAACCCTTAGTTTTTGTTCCCTATTTTAGCCCTGCCAGCCTGAGGTACTTACACGACCTCACAATACACTGGTTTTCAGAGCTTCTCTGCTAAGCAGGGAAGTGACATTTAGCGATGTGGAAACTGGGCACAAAGGAAAACCACGTGCAAGCTTGTGGTCAGCACGAGGATGAGGACCACAGCCCGCGGCTTGTACCTGCTCCGCGGTGACACAACTCCTCGGGGTCATACAGCCTGCGGTGGCAGAGCACCGGAGCGAGCTCAAGTCATAGTGATGGAACGCGGCTGCTCTCACCCTGCTAGCGCACCTTTCCCTCCAGACGCAAGTCTGCTGCACATGGACGGACGCTTAGTGTACAAAGTACCTGTGTTTTGGGGGTGGTGGTTTTGTTTTGGCTTTGGGGTTTTGTTTCTTCTCATTGTTTACACCACCACCCTCTGCCATGTGCCGTTTGCGGTCCCGTCCCCCTGCCCCGGGCACCGCACAGCCCCTGCCCGCACCTGCCCGGGTGGGGAGAGCACTGATAGACCCGCTACGCCCAAACCCCCGCGCCGGGACTCGCGGGCAGTGAGCGCTGCCCGTCTTCCCTC
>NW_009935894.1:0-16384 GCF_000696875.1 Nestor notabilis
GGGGCGGTGTGTGGGGTGAGTGCACCTCACATCAGCAGTCTGGGGGGACTGGAGGGCGGGCTGCGGGGTGGCCGGGGACGGGGAGTGGGAGCCGGCACAAAGAAACAGCCTCCGTCCTCCGCACTTCACACAATGGGGAGCTGGCAAATGCTGGTAACAGAAAGCTCCGGCAAGATGTGAAAACACAAAGAACCGGGTGGGAGAACGAGCCCCCCGAACAACTGCTGGCAGCCCCGTTCCGCCGGGTTGGGAGCAAGCACATGGACCGTCTTAAACACAGCCGCGGGGCTGTAGGGTGGCGGCGGCCAGGTGGGAGCCTGGCCCCTATTCCAGGACCATTGCTCCGCATAATGCCCGTAGCGCTTAGAGAACGCAGCAAAGGAAAGATATCTAAAACTGGGGGAACGAGGGGTGGCCGAGGGCAGAAGGGACGTAATCACCCTTTGAAGGTGAAGGATGAACTTTATCTGTTGAATCACACTTGCAGGAAAGTGCTGGGAGAGGATACCACGTGAACGAAAAGTCCTCAAAATCCAAAGGAAACAAAATGGGCTCATCCGCTGTATGAGGAAGTGCGAGGTTTTGGAGGGGAGCCTCCAAATTACCTGTACAAAAAAGCCCTGGAAGCACAGGCTGTGTCTTTAGACACAGCTGTAAAATATCAGGTACTATTTACAGTACTGAATAAATGTAAAAACAACAATAAACAGCGCTGAATTAATCTCTCATGTAAATTCATTCAAGCAAATGGAACCACTCTAGGAACAGATTTAGTTAACTAATATGATTAAGAGAATAACAATCAGCTGCAGTCACAGCGGCTCTCAGCTGGGGTGCCTTGCAGGAGCACTGTGGGGTCACCGGTTTCACAGATGGGGAAACCAAGGCACACGCCATTACATTTCCTAAATTGATGTAAGAATCCCGAAACATACTTGAGCATGATATGGCTTCGTCCACTGCCAAAAAATTAATTCAAACCCAACTGAATGTAGGAATATTTTAAGTCAGGTATGAAAAATTGCAGTTTTCACTGGCATTTATCTAAATCTGGAAAACATTGGGTTCTCTTCTCAGGAGACCTTAGGACAATCTTCCAATACCTAAAGGGGCCTACAAGAAATCTTGAGAGGGGCTTTTTGCAAGCGCATGTAGGGGTAGGACAGGGGGGAATGGTTTTAAGCTGGAAGAAGGAAGATTTATATTAGACATTAGGAAAAAATTCTTCCCTGGGAGGGTGGTGAGACACTGGCACAGGCTGCCCCAAGAAGCTGTGGCTGCCCCATCCCTGGCAGTGTTCAAGGCCAGGTTGGACAGGGCTTGGAGCAACCTGCTCTAGTGGAAGGTGCTCCTGCCCATGACAGGTGTTGGAACTAGATGGTCTGAGGTCCGTTCTAACCCAAACATTCTATGATTCTATGATAAAATACAGAAGTTCATCATTCTATTCTACTGACAACTGGTCTGGATCAGTATTTTGCTTTCACGAACCGCTGACTGTTTAGCAAAACTATTTCTGTACACTGTTATGGAATCACAGTTTCCACAAGAAGTGACGTGTTGAACCGTTTTATAGACTTCCCACAGATTCTGTCACTAAACACCGAAACAAGAGATAATACATGGGTATTCCACTCATCTGTTTAAATGCTCCCCAGTTATGGAGCAACACTATGTTGTCACTCCAGTGCCATCACAGGAGGTGCTGAGTTCAGTAAATAGCATGTACAATATTTGGCTTAATAGTGCTGCACAGACAGTGACAGTGCTCTGCCAGCATTCACTGGCCACTTGAGAAGATTGTACCTAGGAGAAAAGTTCCCTGCATCTACCTGCTATTTTAAGAGATCCCAGCAAGGCTACCTTAAAGCCTAAAATTAAAATGACCCCAAAATTAAGGAGTTACAGCACTATTAAACAGAATTTTTATAACTGGAGTATTACCTACTTAAATAAATGCAAAAAAGAAAAATAATCAACCCACCATGTTATGGATTTTACTTTGTTTGCAAAGCAAATCCAAAGTAAAACATATTTGTCCAAGAAGGGACACACTGCCTTTTGTAATTTAAAATAGTGAAATTTGGCATAGCTTGAAAACTCAATCTGTTAAAAGGACTTTTTTAAAAGGCTAAAATTCACTGTTTCAGGAATTAAGCAAGGCAATAGCATTGCTATTTTTCATTGTGTTTGGGATGGGGTGGAAGGAGGAGGTTGCTTTAAAATAATTTGGAAAAAAAGAGAACAAACTAGGAGTACTGGAAGTGAATGATTTGCTTCCATGATTGGGAACCACAGATACTGTTCTCCACCCCATGTAAGAGCTTCTGTGTACGGGTCTAGTGCAAAGCAAAAATATGCAGTGATATTTTAATAATTCCCATTGATTAACTGGCAAATTACTGCACACCTACAGCCCACCAGCAAGAACCAAGTCCCAGGGTAGGAACCTGCTAATTACAGGCTCTGGTAGCACTTTCAGTTGCCTGTTATCATCTAGATTAGTGTGATACACAGAACAGTAAAACAGAAGGCAGAATCAAAGGCAAGGGAAGTTACGGGGATCCTGACAGTGCCATCTTGATTCCCACTTGGATCTGCTGCCTTTAATGTTTCGTGTGCTCCCCCAAGTGCCAGTTAGGGGTGAGCAGGCAGCCCCCTGCCCAGGCTGCTCCAAACCTCCCACAAACCACCAGTTTGTCATCAAACTACCCAAAGGCGCTCTGGGGTCAAAGGCAAATATCTGGCCCAAGATTTATTAATAAATTCCTTAATCTGGAAAGCAAGTTTAATGTGAGCAGAGAAAAAAAGAGGTGGAGGAAAACAAGAAGAAGAGACTATTTAGTCTTCCCAAATCTGAAAATCAGAGTATGTTTGTAGCCATTGTATACATGGCTATAAACATGTGACAGACCAGTGTGTGCAGAATTGCATTTACCCAGGTGTATGTACACGTGAATACCACCGTGCCTCAAAACAGAGAGCCTCACCCCACCACTCAGAGCCCAGAAAGGAGGGACTGTGACCCCACCTTTGTTACCCAGTCCTCAAACCTCCACATTTCACCTGGCCCCTGTGTGGATGCTTCAGGTGGATGCAAAAGGAGGTGGCACACCAGAGCAGAGAGGCAACAGGACGCGGACCTACAGTTCCCAACTAGGGAAGGGGAGCGGGGCAGAAGTGTGCCGTCAGACCTCACCAGCTGAGACACAGCATGTTTCGTATCCCTCTGGTCAGACACTAATCACACAGGCCTCTGACACCCCAAGGAGGCTCAAGACATGGTGCGCTGAGCTGGCTTGATGTCTGGGTGCTGGATTGCCCTCTCCTGGGCAGAAACAGAAGGACCCATATTAAGTCAAGGACTCCACTCTGACTGCTCTGGAGGACAATTTCCCTTCATTTCAGGGCAAAGCATTGAAGGGTTCAGGTCCTCTTCCTCTGCACCCAGCAGTGTGAAACCCATAGTGCCTACTAGTACCCAAGATGTGCTACAATAGGAAGACGAAAAGCCAACAGCAGAAATTTCCTCCAGGACACAAGCAGGGAGTGAGAAGGGATGAACCAGAGCAGTTTGTTCACCTGTCCCTGCTGTTTGTGCTGTCACGGGTGGTCAGGTGCTGCCTTCTCACTGTGACTGTTACTGGAGCCCCTGGCGCAAGTGGTTCTGCACAGCCTTCACCGTGAGGGCACCCACGCTGCCCACTGCCATGGCACCAAGCAGCATCAGTACTGCCAGAAGCACCACACACAGCTTAGGCACGGTCCTCGCTCTGCCAAGCTGACAGTCAAAGCAGCTCTGAAGGCTGCACTATTTTTAATAACCACTTAGTAGTAATAATAATAATAATGCAGAGAAGAGATACAGCTGTAAATAGGTGTAATTGCTGTATTTATCCCTCGTACGCGTTGACTGTTCGGTCTGTGTCAGTAATCAGGTTTACAAGGATACATTTAAGGTGGTTTGTAGCTGTTGAAAAAATAGGGAAAGGGAGACTGATTTTAGTTAAAGATACACAGCAAATGAAGAGCTAAAAACTAGAGGTACTTGAAATGAGATTTCTCGAGAACACTCAAGAAAACAATAGTTGCTTGAAAAAATAAAAACCAAAACTACTTTTTGAACTGTCCTTTGTTTATACCAAAGCCAGATGGCATTGAAGTCTTTCAATGGAATGACCTTAGGTAAGAGAACAAAACTGTTTTCCTGCGGATGCTCATGAGTGACTAAATGAAATTTGTTTATCGAAAGTTGGGATGCACAGTGAAGAAGCACCAGCATTACTCCATCGTCTGTAATAAATGCTCAACTGCTGAGCTCAAACACAGGATTTTGACAGGTTTCAGAACTGAATACTGCCATTAATTTCTGCAGCTATAGAATGGAGTGTACCAGATGCTTGCAATTTATAAGAAATCTAGAAGCCGTAATTTGTTTGCATTAAATATTAATACATTGAAATAAAAAACGTACCAGAAAACACTGTCCTTTCACAGACATTTGTGGACAGGAAACTAAACAAATCTGCTTAATCCATTGTTAAAAATATTTGCTGGCCTCCTATATGCTTACAGGCTTTTTCCATGTAGGCTACATTGGTTTTCTTGGTCATGATCCTTGTCCTTTTCTGTCATTAATATGATTATTTTTATCAGAAAGGTTTTTCAGAAATCTGTAAGTGGGGCCCACAAAAACAACCGTGTTGCAGAGTTTACAGTGCAGCAAGAAGGGTCCACATGTTGTAACTGCTTCAGGCTTTTTGCAGACTCAAACCTACCTTGCATAAATTACATATAATGATAATTTGATACATATGGCAATTCTAAGAATTCTCTTCACCTATTTAGTGCTAGTAAATTTGAGTTACAGCTCCAGCACTTACCGATGATGCTGGAAGTACCTCTGAATAGATGATAACACAAAAGGGGTTTTAAACACTTTTCAGTTCTGCAGTGTATACAATATCTTACTACGCGGTCAAAATGGATATTAAATTTTGTCTTGGAACATCCTGAATGCTGAGCTGAATGCAGTCTTGAGGAGCCTGCCCACCTCTGACCAAGCAGTCTGCGCGCTTTACTGGTACAGTACATGAACAGCAGCTGCAGCAGACAGACCTGAGGAAGAACACATAAGACAGACTTGAAGTGGTGCAAATCATTTCTTCTTGTTACACTGATGGGTCTTCTAAACATACCAAGATATAGAGGACAAACTGACTTCTTATCTCTCTGACTAAGCTATGGTAAGCCAGTATTCAGTGTGTTTTAAGTGTCCTCCCTTTGTGCCTAACGCAGAGGGGATACTGGTCTGTAGGAGATTAGCTGTGACCTGGCTCTTCAGCTCACAAGAGACTTCAAGCACTAGAGGCTTCACTTTGCTCCTCGCTGTGCTGTCAGTGTGGCACCCTGAGTGGACAGTGTACTTGGGAGGCCTCTACCTACCCTGCACCAGATATTGGCATTGTAATTAAAAAGTCCATTGTGACTATGCCAGCGAGGATTTTTGTTGAGGGATATTGCTCCATGAGGTGATGAGGTCCCAAGTGTGAATAGTTAGACCTTGACCTCCAGGGGAGCTTCCCTGGGCTGCAGTAGCCTCAGGATGCCAAAGAACACCTGCACAATTGACAGAACCAGATCATCTTCCACGCTAGTAAAATGCTAAAGATACGTTATATACCTTGGTTTTGCTGACTCTCTGAGGGCACCACAGAGACTGCTTTCCAGAATCCAGCAGCTTCAAGAACATTTCTTTCTTGTTTTGTTCCATCTTGCTCTTGTTTCTGTGTTCACTCCATTTCTCCCATTTTCCTTCATAACATTCATACCTGCCTGTGGCCCCTTTTGAACTACAGAGTTCCTTTTGTATGAATCATTTCTAAACATCTGCCTTGGTAGCTTCCCATCCTACACATTTTTGAGGGTTTTTTTCCCCTACTCCCATGTATGCTGCTGAGGTTTGGGAAGAAAGGGAATCACTGGAAGAAAGGGAATGCTGGAAAGTGTTATTTGAAGCAACTGAGATTCTTCACCCAAAGAACTCAACAAGTTTAGCAGAGTGTGTTTTCCCTGAAGAAAGCTTGAAGAGCTGATGCTGAGGATGGTGAATCCAGAGCAGTCAAGCAAGGAAAAGAAAGGGATGAAATTCCTGTCATTTGCCTCTTGCAGCCATCTCCCTGCGGCTGAGGAAGAAAACAGCCTTCAGCAGCAGAGAAGACAGTGCTGCGGTTTATACCATTGGCAGACAGCCAAAGGCAAAAAATAAAAAATCCAAAGAAGTGGTGGGGGAGGTGACAGGAGCAGACTGTGGTCCTGGGAGACTGACCCTCCAGTGAAAAACCAGGCAGAGACGCAGGGGCCTGAAGAGCCTGAGCCCGCCCTGGTGCACTGGTTTCCCTTACAGACAAGGGAAATGCGAATTAAATGCTGGTGGCGGTCACTCAGCTCTAATGTATTACACAATGTTATTCAAAATTTCTTAAGTCTATCTCAGTCCAAGGCAAGAATCATTATAACCACCCCTCAATATAGCAAGAAGTAAGCAACACCAGACTTCAACACAGTCTTTAAGCAACACTTCCTCCCTAACTTGCCATCACAAATACATGGCAGCATAGACTGCCTGTGACAGATTACAAACTGGGCCTCAGAAAGAAAACAGATGTGTGAATATGAACAAGAGATGCTCATTTTGGCTAGCATTTCCTCCAAAAGTTCTAGTCCCTACCTGGAAAAGCTTAATATTCCTTCTACATACCCAACTCCACCATACTGATCTACCTGTTACACATCTCACCCACTGCTCAACTTTCAGCATATTTCAATTAGTTGAAAGCTTACTTTTTAAAGGACTCAACTGGGAGCACTCAGCTTTGGAGGCATTTCAGTTGAGTGCTAATTAGCAACTAGCTGACTGTCAACTTTTCTTCTTCGAAGAGAGGGAAGGGTTGGTGATTCCCTTCTGAATTACCTGGCAATCAAATACATGTTGAAATTTATTCATTAACTTATAATAATCATCCCTAGCACTTCTTTGGCAATTTTCATCTTCAAAGCACTTTATAAACATTCATAAAGACACTGTGGTGATTAGCACTATGACAAAACTCTGCAATGGGTCTCTGTCCCCATTTTGCAGGTGGGGAAGGTAAGGGAGAGATGAATGACTGAGGAAGTCAGTGGCAGAAATGTAGTTATACCTCAGAAAATTACAGCTTACAGTATTTGGATCTTGCACAGCACAGACATACATACTAAGCAGAACAAGCGATGGACAGACAGGAGAAACTCTGTGCCTGGTACCAGGGTAAGACTAATTTGTCAGCAATTTGTGTCTTATGATTAGGCCTTTGTTGTATAACTGAGCCAAGGTCCCACCAAAGCCTATATTGCATTCACCTTGTTGCTTTGAACCAACAGGTATGCCGTACTACCAAATATACAGTGGCAACTCTATTTAATTTGTTAATTTTTTTAAACACCAAGTCAGAACCAATAGTTGAAAGAAATGCATGTTGGAAAATTTTATTTCCTACACAGATTTTGCTAGAGTCTTTTATTTCATGTTTTCCACTCATTCTTCATTCTGTATAAAGATTTGATCTTAAGCTCAAACCCTTGCACTTGCAAAACACAAGCCAAAACTTGCCAGGAAATGAAAGCATTCTGAATATGATCCACCGAGATTCTGGGCATCACTGTTGCAGGTACTTTGTACACTGTTGTAGATTGTACACTCAATACATGAAAAAAGATCATTTACCTGTATACACATTTTGTAGAAGCAATATATTTTTTAATTTGGCCTTTAAAATTTAAGTATATGTTATTGATTTAAATTTTGTACTTTGAAATGTTACCATGCTCTGCAGTGCTTGAATTTTGCCAAGGCCTTGTACGGCTGCATAAATGTGACTGAAATAACCAGGAGTTTTGCTTGGAAAATCTGATTATGCTGCAAGAGCAAAATGTTCCAGTTCATGAGGGCGAAAGACTGGCTGTGCCTCTCCTTTTAGTGAATAATGATTTTTCATGGAAAAATAGAGTCTAAGCAAAATATACACTGAATAAATCTTTATCTCTTCTATGTCATAAATTCTGTTCCTTCTACATCTCCTATCTTCCAGGCATGATAGTGTCCTATATCCAAACAGTGACCAAAAAAGTGACCATGTATCTAATTCAGTATTTAAAACCCACCAGACGCATCTTAAACATGTCCAATATTCACATGTTGCAGAAAGCATGGAAAGATGCTGACATCTCTGGAGAAGCAGCAGATCTAAGCTCCCTCTGAGCTGCAACTCAGCCCACATGAGGAGCTGCTGCCTCTCATGGAGACAGGACACTACCAACCAGCTGCTCAATGGCAGCAGCTGCATCTCCCAGCTTCTGCTCTCATCACTAGCTTTGATTTTTGATTCTAAGAGTGCATTCTGCTCTCTGCTGTCTGTTGTCTTCCCAGCACCATCCCATCACACAGATTCTGCAGCCAGGCATGCCCATTCACACTGGTGTATTAACAGCCTGCAGTTTTAACAACAACGGCTTGTGGAACTTTATGTACATTTGTCCATATCTCTTTGCTTGTGAAGTCTGAAGTTTGAAGATTATTGATTAGAGAGATTTGTTTCTAATGAGAGAAACAGAAAAAACCTCCAGCATACTTTATTTTATGCCTGACGCTGTACCCAGAAGAGAAGTGGCACAACTCAGTCTGTAGCAAGCCGTCTTCAGTGCAAGCAAGCTAATAAACATTGCCTTGATTTCAACATCTGGTTCATATTAAATAAAACTACAGATGTGAATCCAATAAAGATAGAAATTTTGGAGGGAACATAAAAGGCTTTAAATTAACCAGCAAGACATTTGTGTTAATTTGCAAAAGAAAAAAAGCAAGTAAAATTACCACAGGACTGGCAGCCGAACTTCCCTGTGTCTGAGCTAGAAAGAGCAGTACAACAACGCCAGTATTTTAAAACCACCTCATCCTTAACCTGATATGAAATTTCAGACTGAGTTCAGGCATGACAATTCTAACTCACAACATTCTAGGTTTAAGCATTTTTAAACTTAAAATCATAAAAAAAGATAAGTGAATAATGTGTGAGAAGGGACATTTACTCAGCTTAAGTATTATGAACATAATAAGGACAATTACAGGGCTCTTTTACATTGACAGCATGAGCACTGAAAAGTTTCTTAAGTATTTCATGTATATATGTACATTATAATTGCACCCTAGTTAGTAATATGTGTTATGTAGAGATCAAAACAAAGGAGGTGTTCACACGCCTTCAGTTAAGTCTACACTGACATTTGCCATTAAAAAAAAAAATAAATCGAGTCATTTCACATTTTGATGAACTGAGATTAGATTTTCAGAACTTCCATTATGGGACAAACCAACATGTTGCCAGCCATATCTGTGTTCACTTTGTTTTCTAGTGGAGTAATAAAAAAGCACAATGGGATGAGGGTGTCAGGATGAGTGCACAACCAGTCAGTGCAATCGAGTTTAAGGAGGGACATGCCCACAAGTTGTCTCCTTGCTGCTACCATTCCCTTTGCAGAGTAGATGGCAGGCAGTTTCTGTATGATCTGCAGTCACACCTCCAATTTGCAGCTCAGGCTTTCTAAGTAGTTTCAGGGAGCACATCTGCTTGCAAGTAAGTCAAAGGCAATAATAGTTTTTTGAAGTATTCCATATTTAAGTTTCAGTTTTATTAACTGGTACAGAGGAAACATCTTAAAATAAAGTTCCCCTGTTGAAAACTTGTCCAGACTAATTTCTTATGTTTACTGCTGTTACCCCTTTCACACTTCCCGGAAGGTCTCAATTGTAAATATATTCACTATGACACAATTTTAAGCCTTTGCCACCTTGGATACTATAAAATTCAAACTCATATTAATTTTCTTGTTTCAAAACAATCAAATTGAGTCACATTGGGAAAATCTTACTGTATTTCTGGTCTAAAGCAAAAGCAGGCACCTGCCACTTTAGGGAAAATGCGATGTTTTACAAAGACATATATCGCACTTGTCCTTACAGTCTCAGAGCGTGGCAATAGGCCATAATATAAAAAAGAAGAGACTCCCTCTGCCTCTTCTTCAAAACTTTTTATTTGCATCTATTTAGTTTCTTCATGCATCTCCCACAACCACTCTTCAAAGAGATTGCTCATTGAGATCAAGAGGCAAGAGGTGAGAATGAGGTAGGAGACTGGGATAGCAAGCTAAGTGACTGTGCTAGCTATTTCTTAGATTTTCACAGTATACGATGGCATTAAATGAAGTTTAACAACCAAAAATTTAAGTTAATGATGTTTCCTGTAAGAAACCGGGAGCATATATCATACATACAGTTTGACATCATTTATGGCTAATTTCAGAATGGCATTTCCATAGACATATTGTGCTCAAATCATATTCTGCCATTCCTACACATATCATAAGAGCATCAGATCAGTGGAATCTGGCAGTGCGTATCAAGGCAGATGATACACTCTACACAGTGTGTCTTGTAGCACTGGTTGTCCAAACTGATGCCTCTAAAGTCATACATGGCAGTTCATGCAGCTGGGTCTTCTGCTGGCAGTGAGGTAAAAGGGCAGACAGCATGCTCTGTTGCCTTCCCAACACAGGGTTAGGAAATCACTGCACCCATGGCTCACAGGAAATCAAGGCTCACCCACGGGATCCTGAAATGCAACTGTCCTGCAGTTTAGACATAATCCTCATCATATATTGGTTAACACTAATAACCACGTACCACAGTTAGGGACTGGCTATTTCACAACGGTTGGATAGTATAGTTCAATTCAGCCAAAAGCATAGATACAAAGATGCTTATTTTGCTGAATTCTAATGAAGCTTCCTCTTCACCATCATCCTGCCCCACAGTCGTCATTCATTCAATCCAAACTCACCTTTTTATTTTCCTTTCATTCTATTCAATCCCCCCTAATAGCCCATTCCTTACATCTTATCCTGAACCAGAATATTTCTATATCTTCCCTTCAATTACAGATATTTCTGAAACACCTACTAACTCTTTCGCTGCCACTGTTTTTAGACCTCTCCTCCTACCCAACATCTACTCCGTTTCAACACTGTTCCTCCATCCCTCACCAACATTTACTCATCTTTCTTCAGCCCCTTGATAAGTCTCAGCAATTCTGGCAAGATGCTAGGGGAAGCTGCAGCACACTACCCTTGTTTGGTCACAGCAGCCCAATGATGTATTGTGCGTCATCAATCCCACAGAAACCCTCAAGTATATAAAATATGGCAATGGCAGCCAGCCCAGAAGAAACTATCAGATCTGCTGATATTCTGCCAGGGTTTCATGGGAGATCAGGAAAGGTAAGAGGGAGTGCATGGGAAATCAGAGAGATAAGAAACTTGGAAGTATATGAAAATCAATGCCGCCAGTCAAAAAGAGCTGGCTTTTTTTTTGTTTGTTTGGTTGTTTTTTTTTTTGTTTGTTTTGTTTTGTTTCTGGCTTTGAAAAGGCAGTGATTTAGGACAGAATATTTTTATTTTATAGGAAAGCAAAGTGCTGCAGGTTAAAGTTTGATATCAGGTTCACTGTCAATGTGAAGATATACTGGAAGTTTACTGCTACTGCGATCAATCATCTGAATTCAGGTCACAGTTCCTTGAAATATGCATTCAAGACTTAGATATAGTCAGAGGAAAGAGAAGAGGCAGTGGTGTTCACAACATGATCTGTGTGGCTTGTAGTCATTCCCATTTAACCCAGAGTTATGTCCATTCAGGAGCTCAACCAACTCCTGTTCTACTGCTAAGCCAAGTAGGTTAGAGGCTTCTGTTTCTCATGAATACAAGTGCTTAGTGATGATTTTATTTGTTTTTTTTAGGATATAAAACACTCTTGTTCCCCACCCTGAGAAGTGATCTTAATTTTAGTTCCCTTAAATAATGCTCAAATATTGTTCAGGTTTTTTATTTTGTTTTTACTTTTATCATGACTCTATCCTAAATCAGGGATTGAAGATCTTAAATACAAAAGATCATTTAACAGTATTGCCAGGACTGACCTAGACGCTCAGATGAGTTTCAGATAAACATCTGAAATTTGAGCTAAAAATCCTGCCTTTACAAATTTCCTATTCTTGCTGAAAACTGGACAAAGAAAACCAAAATAAAATGAGAACACTCACATCAAGTAGTTAAAACCACAGGAGACCACATAATTTAAGAAAAATATATGGCGTAAGGAAGTTTTTTGTTGGCTGCTGCAAGGCATCAGTTACTTTTGATTCCAGGTACATGTGTCTCAGCTGTCCTAGGCCCACTTCAAGGTGCAAGTTTCTAAAGGATCTTTTTTACTGCTAGGCTGCAAGGTTCTGCTTCAGCTGCAGAAGGTCAAATGCTGTATAATTGCAAAGCAGGAGAAGACAGGCCATGATGCAGTTTTCGTTTGCTCCAATCCTTGCTAGCTGTTCTACAGGACAGGATGAGTTCTGCCAGTCAGCTTAGACAGACTGTATTTACAACTGCCTTTTTATACAGGTAACCACTAATTTTACATCCACAGTCACTCATTTTCATAATTCTGGGTTCAAGGAAGCACTTTCATTTTCCTGTCTTCTGCAGCAAACAATGTGCATATCTCACAGCCAGCTGTCTGTATTTTAACTACTCATAACTCAGTTCTGAGGGCTGTGAACCTTTAATAAATCGCAACTTGCGGAGCAATGTCCAAATGCAGACATTTAAATACATGTTATTGAAAGTTAGTCTCCATTACCCTGAACAGTATATTCGAGGCAAATGCACTATGTATTACCTGATGGACTTTAGCAGAAGCTCTTTGTAAGAGCATGTTTAAAAATCAGGTCAGCGGTACCTTAACCTGTTGCTATCTTTCTGAACTCCTTGGTTTTGGGTTGTTTCATTTTGGTTTTGGTTTTGGTTTAGATTGTTTTTTTAATCCAGTAATAAAACAGAGTCAAACAGTAGAAACTTGGCGTCTTCATCTTAGCCAGCTGTCACTATCATTTGGACACTGAATCATGCTCCTCCTTCTATGTTCTACATTTGGCTCCAGGACTTTTCCTGACAGAAGGACAGAGTGATGCCCTCTTAAATACTAAGCTATAACCTAGTGTTTAGGGCACATCCCTAGGAAGCAGTGTAGGGACATGTGAGTCCCTTAAGCAGAAGAGGAAAAAAGTTAGGTTTCCCACTTTGTAACGGTAGAGCAATTGTATAAACAACGGGTGGAGGCAGCACCACTCCTTATTTGTGTGGAGACAGTGGGACAGTGAAACACATACTAAGAGAGTGTTGAACGTAATAATCAAAACCAACAGTGGTATACAATAGACCACCCAAAACACAGCTGCAATAGTTTT
Organism: Nestor notabilis; assembly: GCF_000696875.1. Classification (NCBI taxonomy): domain Eukaryota; kingdom Metazoa; phylum Chordata; class Aves; order Psittaciformes; family Psittacidae; genus Nestor; species Nestor notabilis. Next base: position 13,389 of record NW_009935894.1, read on the forward strand.
TCAGCTCTGCCATGGAAACAATGAATAGAAACAACAAGCAGAATAGTTTTGAAAATAGCGTTTCTACTTTTCAAAGTAGAATTTTAAACTTTGAACCAACCAGGATAGTATTTAGAATATTTTTGCAGATACAATTTTTGCTGCATGAGGTCAGCTCTGCTGACAGCACTGGAGAGGCGTAGACCCTAACAAAGTGATAGGTTGGGGTCCTGTGTAGGAGTTGGGTATGTTACAGAAGCTGATTTAACTGGATATTTCCTGGTATTTAAAGAATTGCATGCAGAGGTTAATGGCTGTCAATACTTCAACAGAACAACCACCATTTTATATCATACAGAGATTATTACTTAGGAAAAATATATTGAAACAGTTTTGAACTTTTTCAGTTTTCCTTCTGCTCTAGAATAATGAGATTCCTGGTAGCAAAACCACTTTATTTCCAAGCCAAATCTAAAATTATGACCAGAGTAACTTAGGAGCATTTCTCTAGCAGGCCTTGAAAGGTGTGTTAGACATGTGCTGAGGAAAGGTCCAGTTGATCTGCATCCTGAGAGAAACACGGGCTGATCATAGTTCAGGTTTCCAGACAACCTCTGCAAGAATCCGACCATAATCCCATGGGGTGGCCTGCAGGGCCACCTCCTTCCTACTGTTGCTGATTATCAGTACCCATGATTTTTTTATCATAGGGGAACATTCTCAAGACTGCATATTCATACCTGGGTATCTCTTCATCAGCATAGTATGCCTCTCAAGTGCAGGCATCTCTTGTAATACTGATGAGTTCCCCTGCTTTTATATATATATATATAATAGGGCATAAATATTTCTGGTTTGTGCACAGGCTCCAAAACATAGCAAGATTAAGGCTAAAATTTGTGAATTCCTCAAGTTTGGGGTGCCTAAGTGATTAGATGCCCAACTTCAAATACCTAGGTTTTGATTTCCTTGAGCTGTTGACCATCTGCCACTCCTTCAGATTTCACCTACCATGAGAACTGTCAGTGCTTCACATACTTTTGCCCTGATTTTCAGAGGTAGAGCCAAGGAAGAAATTATTTTTGTATTATTTTTCTTATTTTCCTTAGTAGAAGAAAAGATAAAAAAAAAAAAAAAGGACTAGCTTTCTCCTGAACTTCTCTGCCCTCTCACCCCCAACATCTCAATCTCCACTGAGCACACACAGATCATGTCTGCCTGAGAACGAAAATACACAGCCATGCAACAGAAGAATTAAAATTAACAGATGAGTCCAAGGAACAAAACCAGCTAACAAATGTATCTTGTTAGACTGCTGTCAGAGAACAAGATTTTTATCAGGAATGCTGTTTTTCAGAGGACACCAGGATAATTTCCTCCTAATAAATTTCCATCTTATTGAGAGCAGCTAACGTTCTGCCAGTTAGAGGGACTCTCCCAAGGGTACAGCTTACGCAGCATTCCGACCACTGGCTTCGATGTATGCACACATTTTAAAATACAGTGAGTGCAGAGTGCCTCTAGAAGTGTGTTTGGGTATTTTTAAAAACACACAACAGCAGAAGTTTGCCTCCTTTTAAAAAAGATTCACTACTTTGTTTATTGCAGTCTTTCCCCCTGAATTCAGAGGAAATGAGTGTGCATAATTCCACATTCCCTGGAAGGCAAAAGGAAAACGTTGGTCTACATAGTTTGTGGTGTTGTTTTGTAATTTCCATGAATCAAAGCATATTTTTTTACTGCATCACCTATAATTTTTTATAAATCTCTCTCCTTTCCCTTTAAAAATATTTAGAGGGGAAAAAAGAACTGTGTGTCATAGGGTATTAGCTGATTAGTTCATTCAAACAGTGCTAATTATAGGTTTAAATGCTTAAATGTGAAAGTCATTTATTTAAATTAGCTGCATCAAACATACAGTATGCTCAAAACCTGAAACGTTTTGGTACTGGGAACCAGGGTTATTTTCTGTAAACAGAACATGCAAAATATAAGATGAGAAACAATGTGCCTCTATGTACTGATCGGCAAACTCATTTAAACCCCGAAGTCCCTCCTCCCCTGCCTCTGGGGTCGGAGAACAGCCTCATTTGAACAATGACTAATGGAATGCACTGAAATGTGCGGAGGGTTGAAAGGAGAAATACTATTCAAGCCAACAAATTCATTTCATTTGTGATTTAGAGGGGCGCTGCACCTTTCCCCTGAACTCCTCCTGAGGAAGAATGAATAGCCATCTCAAGGTTATGTAAAAACGGGTATTTTGGGTGGAAAGCTGTATTGGGTCTTAAAATAATAAATGAAGAAATAAATAAAGGTTTGTTATCGCATAAAAATACGGCTGGGAAAAGATGTTTGAACCACAACAAAAAAGGTAGTCAGAGCTGTAGTGACTATAGCAATGACAGTAGGAGTACGCTTGTGAATTAAAAAATATGCTGTATTAAATACTCAGTGTGAGAACTCTGATCAACGTGCAAGAGACGGGCTCAGCTTTTTAAGCTGGGAAAGAAAAGAAAGGAAAAAAATGAAGAGAATTTTAAAGAACAGAAAACATTAGATAATTAACATACTGAATAATGCCTGGCTGCCAATCCCTCCATCTTCCTGTGTTGACAAAGGAATGCATATATACATATAGATAGAGGTTTATTTTTTAAGAAAGAATTTTTTTAAGGCACAAAGAGATTCAGAAGAGCTAGATTCTCCAGACATATCAGTTTTCATGTTCTGTATCTCTGTTCCGTCAGTAATCAAGTTGTATCTGAATGTTATTGCATTTTTCTAACCCTTCCAGTTGATATTAAGCCCCAGCATTCTCAACAACATTATGGAAGTACACAGAAGCAGTGGCAAAGGCTGGTGGATGCAGAAAGCTCCTCTTAATTTAATAAGGGTTTTTAAACCGAATGCTATGCACCACTGACTATGCAGGAAAGCTATTTTTTGCTGCAAAATTTCCCAGCTCATGAATATCCTTGTACGCTTCCCTGTGCACAGCCTCTCTCCGTGCCCCG
>NW_009935894.1:16415-50656 GCF_000696875.1 Nestor notabilis
GTCATATGGCCACAGGAGAGCCTGACCCCCTGTTTACATTTCACTCTGTAGATTACACAGTGAAGAATAATACTACAGCTGGTTACTGCTTACAATGATTTAATTATAAAAAAACCCAACAACACAACACGTTAAAAGCTGAATTTATATAAATCCATCTGTCTCTGGTCTCTGTGCCTCTTTCTTTTTCTCTGCGTGCAACTTGCCATTTATTTTATACTTTTAAATTTGCTATACTCATTCATTACAAGCTTGGAGCTTCCTTTTGGGTGGGGAAAATACTCCCAAATATGTCTCCCATGCTTAGGAGGACTTTTGATCCATACAGTGCAGAGCCTTAACTTGGAAAGATTAGAAAGTAAAAACAAAAAAATGTTTGGAAAACATTATGGCCTTATTTAGATAAGCAAAGTAAGGCAGGGAGAAGGTACAATCCTAACATCATGCAACAGTCAGTTCCAGAGGAAGCAATATGCTCACACACTGGAGGCTGAGCCAACAATTTCATCTCTAATTTTTAGAGACCCCACCCTCCTGACACACAGAGGTAACCCCACAGAGAAACAGGTTTGAAGATGTCTCAGCAAAAATGCAGCTAAGCATAATAACCCAAGTAAAAAAGTGCCCAAAAGATAGCATTGCAAATTTAGAAAGGAAGTCCTGGGTAGATTTTGCTGAGATTAAATCTAAATTGAGTGGATTTCCAACGTGATCAGGGAACAGCATGTTAAGGGAGAGAACTGGAGACATATCCTCAGGGGATTTATGTGGTTATACCTCCAGATGATCCTAGGCAGTTAGAAAATGAGATACAAAGGGCTCTATTCTGCCCCCATTTACACAGCACTTAACTCTGATTTTCATGCCATTTAAACAAGAATGTCATGTAAAGTGTCTTGATCATTGGAAATGGTGCCAAATACATATTCTCTCCTCAAGATTACTGTATGCAGTTCAGGTCTTGGGACATTTACAGGAGTAGACCTGGCCTTTAGAAAAGAGGTACAGACATTAAAATAGAGGTTGCAAGGAAACTAATCTGAATGGGCCCATTTCTCAGATACTTAGCCAAAATAACCATGTAAATTACAGTTTCTTTAGCAGTTTAACATTTGTATTTGTCAGAGCAAATTGGTATTTATATTCTAGATATACTTCATATAAATGTCTAAGGTGCAAAAGCAACATTCAGAATGCTGTCCTTTAAGAAAATAATATAATTTCCTAATATACGTAAGTCTATAATGTTGCCAATAAGATGCAGTGAGAGGGATGCATCACATCTTCCATTCATCATATGATATCATGGTAATATGCCTCCTCATTCTTAGGTGTTTTAAAAGCTTAGCATATCCCAGTTACAGAGAGTTATGTTGCCCTCTGGATAAGAGATGGAGAAATACATGGCAATGTTGACTTTCAAAAGACAACTATTATGCAATATGATAAATACATGGTATGTTAGTCTCTGCTTAGCTGTTCTGGGACATGTTATGAACAGGCCTGGTTTACCATATTCCCATTATTTTCATTCTCAGCCACTTAAATGAACACAAGACAGTCAACTGAAAGGTGTTATGTCGTTATACTCATGGTTGCATTTCAGTCATTGATCTTATTATCTCCTTATTAAACACCATACTTAAATTGAGGTGTGATACCAGCAGGCATGATCCTCTTCTGGATAGGGCTGGACTTAAAAAACCCCAGCAGATTCTGTGAGGGCACATGCTACAGGTGTCCTTTAAAATCATGAGCAACTATGAATGCAAGAGGCAAGGTAAAGTCACAAGTGTCTTCTCAACTTTTTTGTGTTGACACTTCCTCAGGCTAGGTCTGTATTGAATTTAGAGTGCCAGGCAAATGAGCCCAGGAAAAGAATCCAGCCAGTTCCTTTATCTGTTTTATGCATTCACATTGCTGACTTTGGCTACTGTAGGCTGGCCTAAGAGATGGCCATTACTCTGAAGCTGGCTCAAGCTCAAAGCTTCTACCTGAAACTAAGCAAAAGCCCTCATTTACAAAGTATGGATGAGAAACAAACTGGGTTTCAAGGCTCAGGCTTATGCTCAGAACATAAGGAGGAGACTTTAATGAATCAAAACCTCTTCAATACACATTTTTACACATTTTAATTTCACACTAGGTCTTTTTGAGTACTGTTTGTTGCATATTTGGCCACTTTAGAAACATATTCTGTTCGGGAAAAAGATAAAGATAATGCAACAGGAAGGTACCCAGGACTATGCATTATGCCAGCAACGAAGCATTTTTGTGCCCCTCTGCTTACAATTTCTGCAAGTAATAATGCAAATAGGTTGTATGATGTCTTATAAATTACATGACACATAATAGTAATCATCATCACAACCCAAAATGATATAGAATATAACAAGGAAATACTAGCAAATATTCTGTGAAAGCTAACTTTGAAATTTTGTGTCAATTGATTTTAGGAGTTTGTCCTAAAATAAAAGGACAGAAAAAATATCATGTAGTTTACCAGTAATCAAAACAAACCATGTTTCTTTTATGTAATGGCTACAACTGAACAGCCAAAGATCTATTTTGTTGCCAGGTTTTCAGCAGTATGTGTATGTCGGAAACTAAAAGCATGTTTGAGATAATTAATGGACAGGTGTGAAAAAGGCAAAATTCTTAAACTGTTCTTTCTTCTCTAGGCTACAGGCTGCCCTGTGTGGCAATGTTCAGTGAGCACTCTTTTCCCCTAAGAATTCTCCTTGTCCTCTTCAGGCTAAAAAAATGTGGATATATGTCAAAGTAAAAATAATGTCCACTGAAATGGGAGAAGGCGTCAGCTTTCCTTCCCCAATCTCAATTAATTTTCAGTTTGGATTTGCCGTGAGTTCTGTGGGATAGATTAGAGGGATTCCGGCTGTAGGGATTTTCCCTGCAAGACACTGTTCTGTGTGCTATAATATGACCAGAAGATGGTGTAAGTTTGGAGTGAACATATGGTCTTTTCCACATATTGTCTCCAAATTTGTACAAAAAAAAGGACACATGTCTCAATTCCTAGCAGTTTTTTCTTTTATAGAAATATGAAAGTTGGTAAAACCCCAAACTAGCAAGGGAGTCTAGTACTACTTTCTTAGTCAGTGAGTACTGACTTGATTTTATATCTCTAAACGTTATTAACTTTCCCGGCATCAAAGCAGACTCATACCCTTAACACAATATGAAGAAAAAAGGTATCTGGCTGCACTGGCCTCATGTTCCATTGTACTATCACATCACAAGCTGCTCTGCTGATAGAAGAAATCACATCTCCTCCACAAAAAAAAAAAGAGAAATGTACATATAACAGTCTTTGAAAGTTCTGTAAATGCACGTTAGGTGCTGACTGCATTTTGTTGGCACAATACAAGATGCTCTGACAGCAAAGGCGCAAAGCCATGTGTCTTTAGTAAAGACAATAGAGAAGACAGAATTTAAAGTTGCCATTAGGGAGCACAACTGAATAAGGAGTCGTGTTTTTGATGGAATCTCCCTTTGAATTTTTAAAGTACGATAATGTAACCAGAGCACCAGCTACTCTCTTCAGCCATATTGAGCACAGGTAGAGTGGTCATTCCTAAAAACATGCCCACTGAAACATTAATAGTTTACTTAATTTTTATCTCACATGCTTGCAAAAGGGAAAAAAACCAACAAACAACAAACAAACAACAAAAAAAACCCCAAACCCCAAACATTAAACTATTGCCAATTAACGAATTGCACCATGATATGAATGTAACTGGATCAAGAAAAACATAGTTTTGTGTTTGCACAGTAGCACTCTAGAAGTGCAATTCTGCTCCCTCCACCATGTAATCCCTTGGGGGGAGGAGAGGACTGCGCCCCTTGTGCTTTCTGCAAGGCAGCCAGGGGCAAGGGGGCTGAGGGTGGATTCCCAACAGCCACCTTCAGACAGGCAAAGACTTCTCCATTTAACTTTTCATTAAACTGTCCGAGACCTACATATATGCATATTCCCTCTAAAGGCACAGATCATGGGTGGAAGGAGATAATTGTTTGCCTCCAAAAATTGCCTGTAAGGATAGGAAGTAGAGGATAGAAGAGTTAGAACAAGTGGGGGTTTTGTTGTTTCTTCCCTCCCTCTCCCAAAATACCTATCATAAATGTGGGACACAAGCTTCACATTAATTAGATAAACTCTTAAGTATTATGTTTGTCTTGGTTACGTGTGTACCTACTTAATAGAACAGGGACAATTAGAAGCCATATTATTACTAAAGGTCTCTGTGTTCCTGTAAATACAACCAAAAACATGATCACAAGGTTACGGCATATATCTCAAGTACTGCGTTTGCATATGTGCTATTAAAAAATACCATGAGTTTTATTGCCAGGTATAACCTTTCACAAACACTGGACAAAAGTGTGCATGTAGGTGGTAGCACTTCAGTGGAATTGGCAGATTGCAGCTAATCTAATGGTGTAACGTGAGACATGTTTGCTATTTAATGTGTTGTGAGAAATCTAAACACAGTTAAGATTTTCATTTTTATGACTTTCATTTTCCTTTTTTTTTTTCCAATGTTCTTTCAGTAGCACAGGCACTGAATGCTGAACAAAACCCATAATGTGATGCTTAAAATAGTTACCATTTTTCAGGAGTACTTTTTAGGAGGTGGTAGAGGCTGAGAGATTGTTTTCTAAATTAAGAGTCCAAGATTTATGGGCAATTTGAGTGGTACCTGGAAAATCGAAGGACTGGGACGGAAAGAAAGAAGTAATGGTGTTGTATTCCATGGCAGAAATAAAAAGCTGTTGTTGTCAAATTCTTATTACCAGGATTTAATACTTTTGCTTACTTATTTGAGAAAATACTTAAACTTGTTCATCTCAGTCTTCAAATACAGCTTGAAAAAAACCTGGGTCAGGCTATCAACTTAACCACAAGCTTCTGATGAGGTAGCAACAGAAAAAAATGTCATATCCCTTGAGGACTGCACTCAGATACCTAAAATGCTGCCACTAGCATGGAGTGGCATGGCACATTAGCTAAAACACAAGCCTTTTTTACGATCTCAAGTGTAAAGGTGAAATAAATATGTGATATCCACGTGGTTAGATTGCTGTGATATCCACGTGGTTAGATTGCTATGAGATCCATGGTAATATGAGCACAAGGTTCAAGCTGCCTTTAACTCAGATGTCGCTGTTCATTCAAATGCAAAGGATTCTGGGCTTAGCAGCTGGCTTCAGAGCTAGACCTGCTCCCAAAGGCAATCCAAAGCCAGTGTATTATTCTACAGAGGTTCCTATGGCATATTCAATACTGTCTTGCTATGTATGGACAAACACCTACAGTTGCACAGGACACGCCACCACTAACACTGTGTGTCCTCTCACTTGCTTCCTATGGGAAAAGCTCGTGCTTTGCTTGGTAGAGTTTCAATGTTGTGTTTGCTGTTGCTTTTGACATATGTATATTGTTAAATATTAACATTAGAGAGGATGGCATCAAAGCACAGTGCCTTGCAACTGGATGCAGCGAGGTCTGTGAGGATTTTTTAAATTTCCAGAGTTCATGCCAGTGTGAGATCAGTCCTGGAGAAAGGTCTCCTCTCCATAGGGGTGAGATCTCCTCTTCACATAGAGTGCAACATTTTTCAGAGAAGTGTAGTGAGCAACAAATCCCTTCCACATCTTTTATGTATTCTGGACAAGGCAATGAAGTATGACTCCATTGGCATACAAGGCAGTGAAGTATAAGGCTGAATATAAGCAACAGCTCCCTGAATCTGATTTAAAATCTAAGGGGAAGCCAGTGAAAGCATCAGAGGACAGATCTGATGTGCTCACAGTAGGTGTTGAGAATATACTTTTTTAAAAGTCTCTGTACTTGGAGGCTTTTACATGCTGAAGACAACATAATGGGTGTCCTACATCTTCAGATTTCATACAAGAGTAACAAATGTACAAGTATCTGAGTGTAGATCATTAGATGGAGATGACAGTGGGTATTCAATGCATTAACTGCATTCTGGGAGTTTCAGCATCTGCAAGGGATTCAATAGTAATGTCAGCCTGCAGCCTTAGTTCAGCAGTTCCTTGATGTAATCTCTAATGTACACAAGGAAGGTAGAGAAGGGACACCTGTAGACAATGGGTGGCCAGCTGGCACTACAGAAGTACAACACCCCACCTAGTCCGTCCTGTGGATCTGGGCTGTTATCTGCCCTTTTGAGGGGCAAGTGCAGTGGAGCGCCTTGGGACCATATCATATCACAAAATCAGACCTGCATTTACATTTCTTTCAAAACCACATGCATTAAATTTCCTTTCAAAATTACAGGTTTAGTAGTGTGGAATAGATGCCTTCAGGGTGCTATTATTCCTTGGCCAAAGTTACTGGTAACTTACCATAATCACTCACCCAAAAGGCCCCCAGAGTTGCTACAAATGAATCACTTTCAACATTCTGCTTTTGTCCTTATTCCCCATGTAATTATTCCTGAAAATAATCTCTCATCAAGTAAATAGAACCTGGGCAGGGCCACTCAAATTCCATGAAAATGAATATAGCATTTTCCGAAATCAACTATTTCCTAATTTTTTCATACTTCAGTTGTCAGTTTTCCTTCAAACTCACATTTTATGCCTGCTGCATTTTAACATAAAGACTTTATATTTACTATATATCTCTGTCTTGTTATTTGTTCAAAAGTTGTCAAAAATATTCCATAGCTATTTCCTAAGGAAAAAGGACTAAAGTATATTTCTTTTAAAATATTAAACTTCAGCCATTTTAAAACATACATCCTATTTCATACTCATGTCACACAATGTAAGGCTCTTTTTATAGTGTTCTAAGTGTAAACATCTAATTTCAACAAAGTTTAAGTAATTTATTTTACTATATCTCCATATACTTTAGAATTTAAAGATAAAATATTTAGTTTTCATTTTCTCAGTAGCCAGAGGGAATAAAAAGGTTATAAAGTGTCTATAGTTGCATCCTGGTAAAAATCTCATACTACCAAAAAAACCTCTGATATTTTCAGATTTTTCAGAGAATATTTCTTCTGAAGAGTTGAAGCTGACAATTAAACAGAGAATCCTGGAAACTAGCCCACAGCAAAGAATTTATCTGTAATACACAAAATAGTGCTACAAAACAGTTACATGCGACCTACTTATTACTTATCCCTTTATTTGGGCAAAAAAACTCAGACATATTTCACTTAGAAAGTACAGAGTATAGTTTGTATTAAACATAGTTTCATGCCTACTTGGTGTACAGCAAATACCTTGCAGTGGTGCAATTTGACAACATTACAGCAAGAACAGTCCTGAACAACCAGGACAAACAAGCTTCTAGCAAGTTCCTTTGAGTTTTAGAAATGCATTTTATGGCAGTAGCAGCAACTGCTTGTTTATTTTAGCTGATCCAAATAATGTATTAGTGCTAATTAGGGAAGAGATATTTATTTACAATCTTGCAGATACAGTTTACTAAATGGTTCCGTTTACTGTTGAGTATAGTTAAAATTTTAGTGCCCCGATATGGTACCAAATAGGCTTAAACAACTGTGGCAGCTGGAAAGAGGCAGACTCTTTTTTATTTGACTGTTTTGTAAGCTTCAGTTAAATACCCACAGTTGAGGCACTCTCATAAAAAATCATTAAGTTCTTCTACGGTAGAAAATAGAGCTAAGATAACGTTATTTTTTAAGAAGAAGTTGCAAGAAAGTTTAGACTAATTAAAAACAATCCAAAACATCCACTTTTTCATAGGTACAGGGACTGTGGAAGGCGGAACAGAGAGTGGAAGACAAGAAATAGCTTCTTATGTGCACGCATATGCAAACCACAAACATGTTACTACAAATTCTAGCTTTTGAGCAACTTATATATTACCATTAGTGCCACAAGTATCTCTCAGCACCCTTACTGAGCAGCCCACTGTGTTGGAACAAACAAGAAAAGAAGATGGGTGCCAATTTATGTGGGGAAGTGGATTAAGCTGGAATGGGTACAGGAATTTTTGCTCTGTACTTTGTGTCCCACCTCTCTCAGTAGTTGGTGTCCCCAGAGCGAGAGCACACAGAAGTTCCAGAGTCTGCAGCCAGCATTTTAATCTGAACCATAACTGGAGATTTTATTAGAAAAAATCTTGCTCCACAGCTAGATAAAAGCAGCCGGTGCGAGGGTTAATACCCAAAAGCAGCCAGTGTGAGGGTTAATACCCAAATTAGAATAAGTTTAAACCTCTGAAAGATAGTAATCTTTGCTCATCCCAAAAGGATTTTGCCATTCTTGGTGGTCCTAAATAAACAGTGAAACCAAAACCATACTCTGTGCATACACAGCCAGTGAATATTGCCTTGGAAAGCCTTGAGTAAGAAGCCTGGATATCAGAAGAGATTGATAAATTATCCTTGGGCCCAAAAGCAAAGCTGTTGGTCCTGGTTTGCATTTGACAGGCCCAGAGATTGAGAACTAACTGTTACAAGATGGAAACTGCTTACTTTTCTTCCTGTACCTAACCTGGTAAAGTTTACTTTATATAACTTGTGAGAAATTTAATTACAGAGCAAACTTTTTTGTTCTAGCTCCATGTCTTTGCTAGTTCTTTCGTCTGCTGAGATTATTGTTGGCTGGGTAAAATGGCAGAAAAAGATATGCTCAGTGAATAGTAAACTTGCTGAAAATTCACTTCAGTAGAGAAACAAATGGATTTGCTCACAAAGATCAGAAAGAAACTTTTGTGTCTAAAACAGTTGGTTATTCATTTTAAAAATAGCTTTTTTACTTTGACGTGCGTCTTCTAAAAGGAGTTAAACAATTAAAAATTAAATGAAATGTGTTAACTCAGGTTCCTCTAGCACTTTTAATTATTTGTTTCCCCAAAAGCAGACACAGTTTTGTTTGAATTCTGGCACAGACCTCCAAAATCACTTATTTGCCTAGCCCAGTTAAAATCTTACAGTCATTGCCAGTAAGAAGAAATCCAGCAACCTGACTAAGAGTGCAATGAAAACCTATAGCTAGTCTCCAAAAGAGGATGTGGACAAGTAACTGTACACTCTCCCAATGCTCTGTGTTGCCACTAGAGGTATCAAACACAACACAAGAAATCAAAGAGCAGAAAGAGCCAGGAGAGTGGATTGCTGAGGAAAGATAGCCCCCACTCATCTCTGGCATACAAGACCAGCCAAAACTGAGCATTCAGAGATGTGAATGGGGAGATTTGAAGGAAGACAGCAAAATGCAAAATATATTGTGTTGTAAAACAAGTGACACTCATCTACCATCAAATTGCCGACATGTCATTCCTAATCTGGTGTCTAGATTTATACTACATGTGCAGATAGATCAGGCCTCTTACACTGACATGTATAGAATCTAAGGCAAGAATAATACTAAATGCTAAAAATGTGAACTTGAGTTTCTATTTGTATTGCACTAGTTCACCTGCCCAGTTGTGTTTGGGGAACTTTTTGATGAAATTATCATCTTCAAGTCACAACAGCTCAGGATTGCTCTAAGATTTCAAAAGTCTTAGAATATGTCAAAAGCTTTGCTGTGCATCTCTTGAGGATTCATTCTTTTTGCCAAACAATGACACAAAGTTAACTTAATTGCAAATTTGTACACACATCCACACATCTTCATAGGACAAAATCAAACGTGGTGACCAAAGGGATATGAGTAACATGAGAGAATCAGCTCTAAATATGTGAAGGAAATGAAAAAGAAAGTAGTAAGACTACATAAAGAGAGGATATTATTAAACATCCATTAGATTTAGTTTATTTTCATTATGTCTCTATACTGATTTAAAATGGGCCAAATCCAAATGTAGAGGCATATGCCTCCAAAAGAATTCTCTGTCTTCAGAGAATTCACTAAAGGGAAAGCTTTAAGAGCCATTGAGTTACACTTTGGATTTGGAATTGATGTATCTGCCCTTTGCATCTTTAAGATGTTGCACAAGCTACCTTAATTGCTAAATAAAACAATTCAGATCTCAGAGGAGAAGTATTATGTATTTGGCTAAAGAAAAAGGAATCTCATGAAGCAATCTAAATGCCTTCAGGTAATGCAAGTACAATTGCCAGTGAGTTACATGCATGCAATGCAGAACAAATTTTGGGCCCATTTGATGCACTTAAGTACTAATTATTTAATTTTTTCCCCCAATAGATCAGTAAAAATAAAAGTAAGGGGAGCTGCACAATGATGAAGAACCTGCCCTTCTGCCCCAAAACAAATGAGGCTATAGTTAGTCGAGCATAGTCTATTCTGCTTCCTCTAAATAGCATGATGCTAGAAAATTATAGCAACCAGAGTATTTCTAAACAAGCTTCCACAAAATACTGCAAAACACAGTGGTATGAACCTAAATAGTTCATATACTCCATTAAAACGGTCAGTGAGGTAGGGAGCCCATAACTACCTTCTGAAAGAGTCCTGTAAAGAAGGATGGCAGTGATCTATGGTGATTTCTCTGCTACCAGATAGTTTCAGGCTTCCCATGTGAAGACTGATGCCTGAAAAGAAGTTGGCTGCATAGCCACCCTGCTCAGGAGTTCTGTATATCAGCAAACAAGGTTACGTGAGGAGTGCAGTGACACTGATGATGAAAGCAAATGTACCTAAGAATAAAAGACTCCACCTTCAGCCAAGCAGCTATACTGTTCCATGCTTATGAGAAGCGAATCAGAAATTCTGTGTTTGTGAGGTTCCCCACCTCTTACTGGGGATTATTTATCCCAGTGTGAAGACTGTAACAAGGCACAAAAAGCCTCTACTCAACACATTGAAAAGCCCCAAGACTTCCATTCTTTTAGCAAATGGGAGATAAAATGCTTCTTTAATCATAAAATCAACTTCAGCAAAGCAAATGAACTTATTCAAATATTTAAAAGACAAATTTTAAATTCTCTCCTAAACTCCTCATACCCAAACTTGTCTCCTTCCAGGGCAGTTGCAGGCACTTCTTTCTTCCAACAGAGACCTTTCTAATTCCTCACTGCTGTCAGTTTCTTTTTATCTAAGAAGTGAAGCAGTGACAGGGTGTGGGTGTGGGAGCCATGTGACAGGAGGTTGTGCAGGCAAAGTGACTGCTGAAGGCACGCCAAACTACCTGCCGCCGATTCTGGAGCTGCCTCTCAGCCCTGTGGTCACCCAGCCACTGCAGGCAGCCGGACATCCACGTACCTCCCCTCTGAAGGTACAGCAGCCAAACCTCACTTTCCCCCTCCCCCAGTACTGGTAAAGAACTTGCAGTATCTGTTTTAAAAATGCAATTTTACCTGTCGGGGATTTTTTTTAACCACCGGAATTTCTTTAAAAGATAAAAAAGTTCATAAATTACCACAGAGACCATTTGATGCCTAAAGTAAATCTTTCCTCTGTTCTCATTATGCTGGTTGGTTTGTTGGCCTGAAAAGCCCCAAAGCCGATGTGTGACAAAGGAAGATGAGGCACAGTCTGCAGGGACAGGCAGAGCATGGCAGCACAATGAGAAGCGTGAGAGGGCAGGATTTTCTTTTTGTAGGCAAGTATCTGGAACCTCCTGTATCCCGAGGTTGTTTGGTTGGTTGGTTTGCTGGTTTGCTTGTTTATTTATTGAACGTATCTTAGTCTAGAGAAAAACCACAGTGATGTTCCCAAAGCTGCCCCTCTGGGTTCTGCAGGAATCCATCCTGGCAAACAGATCTACAGACTTGGAGGAAGTTCAAGTATTTTCCAGTATATCAACAAATATGACAAGAAATCCCACTATATTCTGAGTGATGCCATAATAATAAGTGAGGAAGAAAGTAGTAATATTAGATAATCCCCATAGAAGGGTAACTCTTTGATCTCCAGAATTTACATGCATGCCTTTACACTTTGTACATTGTAAGCATTTGATTTCTTACCAAAAAAATACAGCTACAAACTCCACTTGAATGTTCCAGAAGTAAAATTCTCTTTGATCTGGTTATATGCCTTCTAGGCACTAAGGGAGAAAACTGAGGCCTCAGATGACCACGATGAGTAAATGAACGAGTTATCAGACAAATGCCAAGAACTAATAATATCTATTTAGTTTAGCTGCTTCTAAATATTAAGTCAATTATGGTCTGGCTTTCTCTACAAAAGTCAGTGCATTATCATGATTTTAATACTTTATCTCCAAACTCATAGGCAAGGCTGAAACCAGGGCTTGTGTGGATAAGCACTGTTTAGAAGAACATTTTCATTGTCCCATTTCTGTCTGCAATGGTAGCTAAACCTGATTTTACAAATACATTTTGCATCATTTCATGTGGATAAAATTCATTCTGCCTTGTGTCCTTGACCCTCCCTCTCTCCCCCCGCCCAGGCCTAGACTTCCTTTGATTTTATTCTGTGCAGGAAACATTCACATACTTGAGCAAATGGGAAATAATGAGCTATGACCTCTCGCGATACTGCTTGTCTGGTTACATCAGTGAACTTTCAGCAGGGGAGCCATTTCAATGGGCGTCAGGGTAAAGGAAATGACTCACTAGGCTGGCTTATAGCTGCTTGTCACTACAGAGACTGTTAAGTAAATCCTAAATAAATAGCAAGAAATAATAAAAAATAAATCGTGCTTCATTGCTAGCACTAAAATCCAGTACATGTATTACCAGTATTAAATGGATGCAAATAATCAAAGCCCCCAGCAACATTTTTTTTTTAAATAAAAGAACTGAAATTTTTTATAATCATCAAGAAGCATGAGGAAGAAATAAAGAGAGAGAAAAAGCCAAAAGGAAGACATTTTCCAGGCTGTAGTGTCAGAGTCATTCTTTCACAGGCTTTACATCACAGAGAGCTCAGACTCAGAAGATGTTGAAAATGTGTGTCTCCAGAATACACCCATCACCTTTCAAGATTTCAAGCAGGGTTTATTCATGGTTGGGAGCTGCAGTAGTAAAAGGAAGCAGTTAGAATCAGGACACATTCCTGGGACATTATAATGCACATTATGCATTGTCTCAGCTTGACTGTGAACACAGCACTTCAAAATGAACATCAGCTAATTAGTTGCATACCATAGAGGAGGCTTGAACCTATTTCATTTACTGCACAAATGATTTCAGACTATTTTCTTCAATTCAGAAGAGGCACAACCCTCCACCCCTTTCTTGGATGTGGAATTTTACATGTGACATGGCAATGCAATCTGGAACAAAACAGAAACCCTGGAAAACCACAGATGCAAAAATAGCGAGAAGAGAATTTTAGCTTCCTTTTTGCTTAAGCAAGTGTCTGAGAAACTGAAATCTGGTTCCTGCTAAAGGAGTTTGCATCTATACCACAAATGGCACTGCAATGTAGATATACCTTAGGCAGCCATAAAAAAAAAAGAGACCACTCACTCTGGTACCACATACTATTTAATTATAACAGCATGTAGTTTAGCTTCCCATCCATATGGATACCCCACACTGAATTCTGTGCTGCCATGGGTCTTCAGGCTCATCTCTGAGCAAGCTCACCTAAAACCCATTTAGTACATTTACACTCCAATCATGCTGGCATAGATGTACCCTAAGCTTATGCTTTTCTAGGCTAAACTCCTGTCAACCCCATTCAAATGATGCCACCACTTTTGAAATATAAGTACTCCAGTTTCCCCTCTGACAGACCACAAACAGGATAGTGAAAAATTGAAGTCCAAGACATTTAGGGCAACAGCAGTCTTCTGATAGCTCTGTGCAATAGCTCTCATAAGAAGCAGCTGGCTACTGGGAAGCTCTGTGAGCACCACAGTATAAATATAATGAAATGACAAGGTTCTGACGTCTCTCATCCCTGTCACTAATTGCATACTTTCACAGCTCCCTCTGAGCCCTAAAAACTCTGTAAACACCAGAAATGTGAAAGTTTTAGAAGATGACTAACAGCCTGAGAAAAGTTGTAGTTGGGAAGGCATAAAATGGAAATAACATGTGACTGCAAAAGAGGCCTTTTTTAGTTATTCTTACTGCTACCATATGACTTAAGCAAATTGTGCAGGAAATTATGCTCAGTGGACATGAGCTAACTAGTTGTTTGTAAGGCACATGGTCTGTGGCATTGACCTTGCAGTCACCACCTGGAGCAGGTACCTAACACCTACTAAAGAAACGAAAACGTCCCTCAACATCCTAGTGTGTGAGGTGTGTACCAGGGGACTTCACTTCTAATGCAAGCCTCCTGTTCTCACATGCACACACAGAGCTTTGGAATAAATGTTGCTGAACATCACACAAATTGTATCCAATGACCCATCATTTGATTCCATTGATGATTGCAGAAGTACAGCAAGTGATAGAGCTAACAACAGCAGGTGAACTTGGCTGGTATGTGATGCCATATGTCATACCGGTGCTTCAAGCACCTAACAGCATTTTTCAAGCAAACCGAGTAGGGAATTCTGACTTTGCACTTGAACTTGCTTGATTCTTTTTTTTTCCCCTGTTTCATTCACTGGTTAACAATACAAGAATTCAAATTGGAAAAATAAATTAACTATCGCTGAAATATGGCTACATGGAGCAAACGAGCACCATGTTTATGCTACTGACCATCAGCTAGGAAGGGGTTGATCTAAGTCATAGATCTTATTGACAACTGTTAGGGTATAGCTAGGGAAGAGGGTCTCTGAATAAAGGGAAACTCTTTCTTTGCTGAAGCTAGTTCCCATCCAATTCTTGGGTAAACTCATTGGACAATGATGTGGCTTTTGCCTAAAAAGTGGCTTTTTCTCAAATCAGGATGGTGTTGCCTCACAAGTATGCAAACCACAAATCAAATGTCAGCTCTTTATACCTCTGTTTGTAATTCATGTATTGGGAGGAAAAACTAAATATGCTTATGTTTAATGAAATGTACAGTCTGACATCAGAGCTACACCACTGCTTTTCTTCTCAGGAATGACTGTGGATGGTAGTTGTCAATCTGATTTTTTTTTCTGTAGTTATCTCTTAAATAAAATCTTTCAAAGCTAGAAAATGACATCTGAATTTCTTGTCCTTTGATTTTTCTCCACTTGCTAATGCTCTCAGTTTTGTTGTCATGAGAACATACACACTAAATCCCCTAGAGTGAACCTTCATGGCATCTTTTTTGATACAGTAGATTGGATGTTTCTTACTCTTTATCATTTGATCTCTGAAATAGTTTGTTAAGTTTTCCTCCAAAGGACTATTTTTATTGATTGCTTCTGTGGCTGTGAAACATACTTTCTGTATTAAAAGAAATGTTTGCATTTCATCTTTGTAAGTTCAGAGGTAGAACTCTAGTAACACAATATTATTTTTGTTTTCAACTAATGTCTATATTAAGGATCTCCTAACCTTTAAGGCAAGCATTTTCAAATCAGATATATGGGTTTTTTTAAGAGGGAGGCTAGGGAAGAATTGAGAATCTGAGTTAAATTCCATTTACTCTTTCACAGTCATTCACACGTCCACAGTGATCAGCTAGGAAAAGTCCAGACAGAAAGAACTTAGGAATGTAACTGAGGAGTCTGAATCAGAAAAATAAATTAAAGAGAGACACCGTATAAGAAAAATCATAACTTTTAACCATGATTTAGCTGTTGTAGTAGACATAAGAAATAACCCAGAAGTTTCTAACAGAGCTCAAAAAAGTGATAGAAATGCAACATCAACAATATTATCTGTTACATACTGATGGGATGAGACAAGTGGAAAGGGAAATATTGAGTGTATTTTTCTGTATGGTTTATATTGGACAGGAAGTTAGGAAAGGTCTCAAGAAGAATTTTTCCCATATTAAGGAGTGTCGGGGACTTCAGAGTTTTATGCTTGCCTGTGGTATTCTAAACACTAGAGACTAACGCTATTGATACCCATTAAGGAAAAACCAAATGGGTTTCCTGGGAGTAAGAAATGCAGGATTGGACTCATCTTCCATCAGTTTGAAAAAACCCTACCACAGAAAAGCAGTTTGCATTGATCAGCTGTGATCTTTGCATCTTCTGGAACCATGTCAAGCAGAGCACACCTTACTTGGGAGTTGCACGTGCATAAATATCAACATAATGTGGGTTTATATGAGAATCGAAGGAAAAGCAAAGAAAAACAACAACACTTCTGTGGCACTTCTTTGTCAGTTATGCAAGCAACCTAAATGAAATCAATTATTTTCAGAGTCACAGACAAAGACAGTGTTATTGGTATTTTAAGCTTGGGCTGGATAGGAACAAGTGGAGGCTCATAGAAGTGGAAGCAGTAGTCAAAATATTACTGGATCCTTCCACCACTAACTGGAGCAATATATCCTGCTCTCCATCTCCCTGAACTAAAGTTTACACTCCATAAGTGATTGATACATTTTCTTCTTTTATTGTTAGGGTTCAGAGAATACAACTGCAGAGCACAAAAGGGTACATGCTAGAGAGGATGTTTAGATAACTGTATCAGGTGCTTGTGTGATTTCAAAAGCTACACTCAGACTCATCTTAGAGAAATGCTAATCTTCCAAGGATGAAGATGAATGAAGGAAAAGGTATCAGTGGTGAGACCTCTAGCAGAGACCCTCTGGGGAATCTGACCTTGAAGGGGAATGTCCACTTTTCACATTGAGCAGGGCTGTTCAGTGCACTTTGGTTTATGAAGATGCAGCTCAATTCTTTATCCATGTTAGATATTATTTTCTCAGAACCATTTTGTTACATAGATTATACAGATTTTGGTCAGTGGTAGCCACTTGTCAAGTGTTATTAGAGCAATAGGCATCATTATGTGTATTCTGCGTGTGAATGGATGGAAAGATTGATCCAGACCTGGGTGTTAGAAAACAGTCTAAGCGGAGCACAGTCCTAGTGGAGCACAGAAGTCATCTGTGGTATCCTTACTGGATAGAGAGATTTTGGGAAGTGTTTACTGCAGGCTTAGTCTTTGATAGCACAGTATTTTATAGCATAAAATTCTGTAACATGTACGTCTGACTCACACAAAGTCAGAAAAAATAAAACCCAAACCCAAAACCCAGGAGAAAGCAGAACTAGGGGAAAGATCTTTAAACCTGGTTTTTGCCATCAAGCAAAATCAGAAAGAAAGTGCAGACATGAAGTGCATTTTAGCCCCAAGAACTGGATGCCTTTATAATAATTTCAAAATGATAGAGCCTTCTTTCATAGTAAGAAGAAGGCTCTTCAGTGAGAGTTTTAAAGACAAGAAGACATTAGAAATGTTTGCAGCCACTTCATTGATTTTTAAAGAAATCTAAACAATGCAATTCTGTCAGCTAATTGAAAGGGTTCTTTAAAGTTGCATTGAATTTCTTCTGGAGGATCATTACTTTCCTTGCAGCAAATTTTGGTACTTTGTTTTAAGGTTTCAGATTAAGGGGAAAAAAGTGGAGGGGAGACAATAAACCTATACAGCAACACCTGCATACAGAGGAGCATGGACCTTTTGGTACAGCCAGTTAAAGCAGGTACCATCAATTGAACAAAGATTTGAATGGTTTCTGGTGAAAAAGGCTTAGAAACTAGTATTTTCAGAAAGAATAATATCATAAACTATACAAATAAAAGAAGTGATATTTATCTTTGATCTTATGTCATATATTAAAAAGAAATAGTTACGAAGGATAAAATTTACAGTTCCTCTTACTGACTCAACAGGGAACAGCTTCTGACCCTGTCATTGTACAGTACTTGTTAGTATTATTTCTTACTGGTATTCCCTAGGCACAAATGTGATTAAAAAGACTTTTCAAAGGTCACTGGGCAGAACGTCTATTCTCTGTCCTAAAAAAATAAAGCCACGAAGAAGACGACTGAACCACCGACGAAGCAGAGGAACAGGACTTTGCAGACCTGAACTCAAGACCCTGTTGGGCTCTGGCAAGACAGGCAGATGGAGATAAATGACTTCAGTATGTCTTCAACATCCCTAAGTATATCAGCATACTTTTTTTCGATTGCATTTGATATTCCTCTGCTTCCTCAAGTGTCTAGACATCTCTGAAAACCCGTTACTTAGTCTCCTGGAGGGACAGTGATACTACCTTATTTAGGTGTTGAGACTCCTGAACAGTTATTTCAGAGACTGTAGCATACAAGTCAGCATGGCTGAGTAAACAGCATAACCTTTTTTATAGCCCATACCAGGATCCAAGGCAAAAAAAAATGAGGCTTAACTTAGATAATTAAAGCTGTTCGGTATGAATTACATTCAGTTTTCAAAATGTAGCTAATAAACTCACTTTTTCAGAGAGGCCTGGGGCAGATTCACACATTAAAGGGTATGAAACTCATATATTATGGTAATGGAAACCATGAAAATAGACAAAGATAAATAACCACATTTGAAGAGTGCACTCTGTGAGTCTCCTAAACATAAAGAAAATTATCTTATTACAATATTTAAAAAGAAATTTAGAAAGTTAACCTTGTCAGATAGCAGCAAAAATTCTGATATTTTAGCTTATTGAGATGATATCCCTGGATTGGAACTGAATTAATTAATGCAATAACAATCAGAAGAATCAAATTTCTCTTAATCCTAAGCACTGGGGGCTGAACAAATAAACCGATTCATGGTTGCACTGTTCTCTGGTGCTCCCTCATTTTGTGCAGAGCCATTCAGGAGTCTCCAGCCTGCATTCGTGGGTTAAACTCTGTTATGATATGTGTAGAGACAAGGAGATTGTGTCCACACCTCTGCCAAAGCTCATCTACCAACCAGATAATCTTCCTGCTGGTAGTGGACAGTTGACTATAATTGTTTTGGGTTTTTTTCATAAGTATATAAGCCAGAGACAGTTACAATGAGACAAAGGGAATGTCTCAGGTGAAATCAGATGTGACCTTTTCAAAATGGGGAGCATTTCAGTGGTTTTAATTAGAAGCCTAGGAACAAGAGTTAAATACGCTTGAAGATACCTGCTCTTTCAGCTGATCCTGGTGAGCTGGTAGGAAACTTTTAGAAGCCTGCCTGCTTTACAGCACACAGGTTTTATAGCCTCTCACTCCATTAAAAAAATAAATAAATTAGAAGCCCCAAGGCAGCCACATATTTAGAAGCAATGAAAACCCAACCTGTCTACCTCTAAAGCATTTAAAGGCAAATATATTTGGGCTTACAACCCAGAAATGAAAGCATAGCAGAATGAATTAAAACATTGTGACTTTGCTGTAATCTATGTTGCTGCTTATGGCATGAGTCTGAAGATCAAGAATTCATTCTGTGTGTCTAAATATTTAATAGAAATAAAAAAATCTCTATGCTAACAAAATTAACATTGTGAACAAACGTATCTCATTAATATGTCAAACTATGTAAAACCATAATGGACTATTCCAGGAGAGTCAAAACCAATTAGTTTTATCAGAAAATCTACCAGACTACAAAACAGAGAGGCCTCTGAACTTCTGCAACTGTTTCAGAGGTTAAAGAAACTGCAACACAGCATGGGGACGAGGGATAAAGTGAGTGGGTTCAGAAAAACTATAAGGGAACTGAGAAGTTCATGCCCAGTTTCAAAACTTACCAAGGTTTAGAATACTTTCTTTCAGTTTAGAGCTGACTTTCTAAGCAATTTTAGACTGCTTCTCTTTCTAGGAATAAAATCATGCTCCCATAACTTACATAACTTACAGCTCAATTAAAAACGATTCTGTACAATATTTTAAAGACATTAAAGGGAGCATTTCCTAGCATAAAATCTGGCTCACTATCATACTCATTTAGTGTTCTGCAATTCTAACAATATTCATAAGCCTGTTTATTGACGAAAGATGAACATTGTGGAGCAATGTAGCTTACCATGTAAGACAACCAATTATGGGGAATCCTTCAGATTGTCTTTGTTAACTTTTTTGAGCTAAGCGTCTCAGCTAATTAAAATATGGAATCTGCTCTACTGCTTCACAAAAAAATACGGTTTCTTGTGTCTTCTACTTGGCATCTTCTCTCTTGTCTAATTTGCCATCATATGAAACTTTCACATCAAAGAGCAAACTTTGCAGAAGTTCAGTTTTGAATTTCTCCCTCTGTCCTCTTTCTACTGACTGTATGTGAACTGGGGAGTCTAATACGCACTGGAAATATTGAAGAATTAGAAGACTTTTTCATACCATTTCAAATTTGAAGGAAATCTGAAGTTTTCCAAGGCAGCCATTTCCCACAGGACTTGTGTTCCAGATGATGAATTTTCTAGAGCTTAATGGGGAAATGAAACTTTAAAAAAAAAAATTGAGGAGGCAAATACCCTTCTGTTTGGGATTGCAACATAAGGAGTCATTCACTTGGATATGATATGCCAAACATAATTGAAAGATACCTATTGGTCTGTAGAGAAAAGATTTGCAAAGATGGCTAATTAACAGAAAATAAGGATATTTATTTAGTGGGGTTTACCAAAAGAGATTGTGTGCAATATCCAGTGGAGTCAAACAGAGTTAGACATCAAGCCTAGTTTTATTAACCTCATCAGAGATCTATTCCCAGATCCAGAAGCTCATATTAAACTGTCCTTTGTTAGGTTTTATCAAAACATACATCACATCACACTTTGTGAAAGAAAATCCTTGGGGTTCGCAGGGTGAATGTTGCTTTCATAGGTTGTAGGATTATGAACACCTATTAAATGGCATTTTGTCCATTTTCAATAATAGATTTTGCTAAAATCCATATTCTGCATTAGCTGCAAATTTACGCAAAGGGATATAGAAGAAAGCCAGCAATGTCACATTAAAACTCTTTTGAGCACATATCTAATTTGGGTAACTTTCAAAAAAATGCATCTGAAAAAAATGTCAATGTTATTTAGCTTAAGATGGGAAGCTGAACAGAAATTTAAATGACAGGGGTCTTTTTACAAAGAGATGGTGCCATTTTTTAGCAGAGACATTTCTCTTCACAAGTTTTTCAAATTATATGTTCTTGTGAAGGATGTTAAATGTCTGGGTTGTAAATTTCAAATTGTCACTGCATGATGAACTCCAAGATGAGAAAGGAAGGAAAAAATTACTTGTTTTTAATTTAAGCTGAACATAAGCTATTGAAAATTCATATTTCATTTGTGGATTTTGCTCAACATTCACGGGAGCTGGAAATGCTACTTCAAGGCTTGCTAACAGAAATAAGACAGAAAAAAAATCTGTTATGCTGCTATTATTTCACCATTTTGAAGCAAAAATTAGAGTTAGATGAAATTGAGAATTTCCACTTTTTAAGAAATTTTCAATAAACAATTCTTTACATTTGCCTGGAGTTAAAAAAAAAAAAATCTAATTCTTTACGGATACACTCTAGCTATTTAATTCAGTTTGACTGGTGCATGAGGCGTAGCATCAAAGCAAATTAAACTCTTCTAACCCAAGAAGTTATAAACATTCTGCTACGATTCCATCAAAAACTTTAAAAATGAAAATTCATCAGAAACAGCTGATTTCCTATGCGAAGTTTCATTCTGAGGGAACATTTGTTTCCAAGAGAAACACTCCTGGCCAGTTCTAGAAAGGATGCCATGCAGCCACGCTGACAAAAGGTTCTGCCTAAAATTTTATGTCTGTAAAGAATATGAAGAGTGTGTAATATCAGAATCTTAAGGATTTGCTCCAAAATCTGGAGCATGTATTTTTGTGATACAATAAGTTGCAGACATTTGACAGGGAAATGAGAAGGACATATTTTTCCCTAAGGATCATGACAATATACTTGATAAAAATGTGTGTCAGAGGCCTGCACCAACAGGATCAGGACTGAAATTGTTTAGTAGTTCAGAGAACCTCTGCACTGTTAAGTCAACTATTATGGTTATGGGCAGGCACAATCTTTCTGTACCTCAAGCTACCCACAGCTGTTCCTTCTAGGGCTGCTGTAAGGCTCATTTAGCTTTTCTAAAGGACTCTGAATCTCCTGAAAAAAAGATGCAAGCTATTGTATGCTGTCCAAATCAGTCTTGGCTCAAGAGCTGTTTGTCTTGGAAACAGTGAAGTGTCCAGGCATGTTACTGCAAAAGCCCCATTCTTTGCAAGAGATTCAAAACAAAGTACTGCAGTAACATGGAGAAAGCAGCTAGTTTAGTCCCTTGATTGTCTTGATAAGAGGAATTATAACTATTCCGCCATAACAGGGGCAGATAGAATATAGGAAAAAAATGTTTACCCTCAGCAAGAGAAATAAATCCCAATTTACCACCATAGGAGAGAGTAATGGGGAGACTACTGATGGATTAACCGATGCCCCTGACTCTTCCCTTGACACCACACACGCTGATGTGGGTTTATGTATTTTTAAGCAGAACTGTTGTGGATCTTTTATGTAGAGGAAATGTTGTGTACTCTAATTCGAAAGGGATTTAAGGAAACCAAGTAAAAGTAGGGAACTGGGCTAGGGAAGGAAGGGAAATAAACTTGAACAAGAACCTCCCTGTACATCAGATTCAGAAAAGCATAGCAAGTATTTTTGTGCAGACATAAAATGCAAGAATGTTTTATTTATAGATGTGTTCCCCATGTGTTCACCTGCGGAATTCATTCCAGTATACCAGAAAAAAATATCATAGTGGCCTCATAGTCACCATTTGCTGCACACTCCTGGCGGTTCCCAAAATGTCTCGGAAGAGAACACGTTCCAGCTGTCTCCTGCACTCATCCTCCGCCCGAGATGCAAGCGTAACAATGCAAAGAGAACAAAGCTACTCCCCTAACAAAGGCAGCCTTAAATACAGGCAAGGAAATAAGAAACAAAATATTCCCTTCAAACATAGGGAATGCACAGAAGTTCACATTTTTTTCTTCTGTGGGTTTTCTTAGTAAGGGTTTGTGTATCTCAGAGATTAAAAATGTAACACATACTTGCTTCAGTTGCTATGGTAATTCTGTTTTTTTCTTTATTATTATTATTATTTAACTGAAGAGCACTGTAAATAGCTATATAAATGTCCAGAACACAAAACACAGCTTTGCCCCAGGCATCTTCTATTTACACACCCCTCTTTTCCAGCAAAACTTTATTATTGTTGTTTTTAATGAATATGCACACTCTATGCATTGAAGCAAAACTGGAGCAGAGAGGTACAGGAAATTGAATCCCCACTAATGAACAGTATGGTATTTGAGACTGTTTCAGAACCCAAATGTCACAGATGTTCAGGTGGAAATCATCTGTCATCTCATAAATTCAGAAATGGAGGGTTATGAACAGTACTTGCAGAGAAATTGTCTTTGCAGTATCACCAAGTCACCACTAGTGGAAAGGGATTTCTGTGGTAGATGTCCTGGTGAAAGACCTAAGACAAATTCAATGGCTTGAAATGACCATTTGCTGCCTTGCCTGTCTGTGGGGATATTGCCATACATCAGAAAACTTTGCAAATTAGAAGTAGCCAAAATCTTGAACATGCTTACAGTTAATTCAGTCGTATTGCCTAATTTAATAGGACACTGGAAGTACTTGTCTGCTTTGACAGGCATTGGCCCTAGGCAAGCATCATTAACAGAGGAAGATGCGTTTTTCTGAAGGATTGGAGATATGCAATTGAAAAAAAACAAAAACAAAACCAAATAAACCCCACCAAAATAAAAAGTCATTGAGAGTCAGAAAGGACATGAGGAAAGAGCATCTCCCCAAAACTGGTTTTGATAGCAAAAGGTATTCAAACACAACCATAGAAATGCAGAAGCCTCACTGGAGGTCTAGTCAGCTCCCTGTCCAGTGTTGTACCAAAGGGTGGAAGTACTTGCACTGTGTGCATGCAGCACTTTTCAGAGCACAGGGAGCGGGAGCATATAAACAGCAATCCATCACAGTGTGGGTGGAGCAATGCTCGGGAGAGCAATTTTAGCATGCAGAAAGATGTAGAATACTAAAGCCACAGGTTATGGAAGAAGAGCTGATTAAAATGAATGGTTGAGACAATACAAGGAGAAAGGTAAAATGTGAGACAGAAAACAGCAGACAAAAGGGAAAAGTAAAGAGGCAATAAAGAGATATAACATTTTTCTTACAGGACGTGCGTCATGGTTAGAAGGATATTGCACCTTTCTGCTCTTTTCTGATGAGTGTTATCCCAGGCCTTGTGCATCTGTATTTTCTGGAGAAGCTTCAAATAAATTTGCTTTTCTCAGAACAGTCCCTAGACCGCAGTACTTTGACTATGTTCTGAGCATCTCCTATGCAGCCTGGTTCCCTCCCTTCCATCCCCCACAATTCTGCACCAAGTGGGATAAATAACAGTCTTAGCAAAAAAGTTACATTTAACAGAAGGAATGATTCTCCTAGGAAAATGTTTAAAAAAATATCTCTACTTACATTTATGTGCCTTATCTAGAGGCATATCATTTCCTGAAAGAATAGGTAGGTCCATTTTATCCAGCCACCATGTGGATCCTCCAAAAACTATCCCACCTCTCCCCTCAGAAAGCCAAATTGTCAGTTTATTCTTCTGCTGTCTTGAATTTTCCCACCAAAGAAGCTTCTGAGGCTGAGGAAAACACAAGTTAAAATTGACCAGCCTGTGTAACCAGAATTGTCTCTGAAGCCAAATGGTTTAGGAAGTGGGTAAGATGTGGCTTAGCATTTTCATTCCTCTCTTTTCACTCTCGCCCTATACTAAACATATAAATATGTACTACAAATGACCTATAGGTATGATTCCATACAACATAAGTGCATCAATTCAGATTAGCTACATAGAGCGTGATTTTTGAGTAAAAGCAACAGTGCAGGTATTTGCAGAGCGGTTAGCAGATATAAACAAAAGGTAGCTTACTTTCTCCTTCCTCATGAATTTGCCACATGGCTTCTCCATCTCTCAAGCTTTATCAGACTGTAAAAGAATTAAACCACAGGGTTTTATTGCTTCCTCAAGTGTTAGTTACTTAGTTGCTAAGGAAATGCAACTACAGAGCTCCAGTGTACCAAGGTTCATACTGCCTGAGTGATAGAGAAAACCAGTGTGCTGAACAACAGAAATACAGTCCCAGGCAAATAAAAAGGAAAGAAGTTACTGTTCTGTGTAAAAGAAAATCTCAAGACATGGCTCTAAATATTGTTCCAGACCCTTTTGAACAGTGTTGCTATCCCTATTTGTTACTCACTGTCTGTATCCCAGTTAGCTCCTGCCCTTGGCATCTCTTCTTCCTCTCTGCTCAGGACCACTTTGGAAGATCTGCACTGATTTTGCAAAGGTGCAAGGAACTGATCCAGCTGCAGTCAGAACCTGCATGCTCTGGTGACATCTTCCTGTGATTACGGCTTGATTGATTACAGGGTACACCCTTAAGCATCAGCCTTTATTCTGATCCTTGAGATGCTGCCTTTCAGCCTGACTTCACTCAGACCAAAAACTAGCTAGAGCTCTCCCTAGCTCAGTGCAATTTTACCACTGACCAGCCCTGTGGAAAGGGAAACACACAGGGTGGATTCCACTTATAATTTCTGGGCAAGTTCTAAATATGAATAACCATTTGGTTTTGAAAATTAAGTTTACTGTACTGCTGATTCATTTCAAATATCAGTCAGTGTTCAGGCCAAGAATGCTGCTGCTTGAAAGGCAGCAGTCTCCGCAAGGATGAGTTTTTAGAGGCAGAATGAAAGAGAAATTTGGAGGACTTGCAGCTGTGTGCTCTAAACTTGATTTTAGTATAATTAGGTTTTATTATTTGGTAAGAATTGACAATGTGGTCAGCTAAGTGGAAGACACAAAAACACTGAAGTTAATAAGGTCTCAAAGAAATGGAATACAGGAAGCCCATGCTTACTCATGCTGCTACAAAAAAAAATGATCCAGACTTTTAAAGTGTATGCACATATGCTTATAGGAGGGATGCTGATGGCTTTTTATTAATGTTTATTGCTTTGGGTGTCTCAAAAGCAGACAGATTTCAGGAGAGATTTGAATCTGTGTTGTTAGCCAGTATCCCAAGAGCTAATGCTGCCACTGGCAAGGACAGGCAAGCTCAAGAACAACTCTAATCTTTAGTGTATTTATTGGTGGTTGAGATTAAATGAAAGAAACTTAATATGTACCTAAGTCTGTTCTTTCTTAACTGGGAACTGGGCAAACAAACAGGTAGGGACACCTGTATAAATCTGACCAGTCCTTCACGGAAATGTAGTCATTTGACATTTCTTGCCCTATTTTTAATAGATTTTATTTTATTCATCTAGTGCTAAGAGTTCCTTCCTGATAATCGTGGATATTTGTTAATGTACAAGAATTCAAACACTTATAAACTATTTGAAAAAAGAATTTGACAATCAGTTAGAGCTCTGACAATCAGTTAGAGTCTAATACCAAAGACCAGTCTCACTTGCTCTTCCAGGATTTTGAGGCTATTTTAGAAGTCACTCTATTCCTAAATATAAACACATTCAGATATTACTTTAAAAATAAAACATAAATTTCCTGATCACATGCTTAGCAAGAATCTTTGATTTGTTCTTCATGTCCTCTCTATCAGAAAGGAAACAAGAAAAATATTGATGCCTTTACATTAAGTAGGCAGTAGTTTTACAGTCAATTAATCTATGCATGATATTTAGATGGAGTCAAACATATTAAGTGATGCTGAGGAAATACATAATTCAGAAGATAAAAATACTGTTATGCCATCACATTTATAATTTTGTTCTACACTATTTATGCTCTTATGGCATTAAGTTTTAAATTAGTTCTGCTTTTAATTACAAAAGAACAAGTTTAAACATGTATGGCAGGCAAAATTTTGTATTACTCATGTCTATATAAAGACATTCTTTTCAATTAACAGCATTTAACAAACATTTACTCATGCTGATCCACAGCCCTCCTAGTAGGTTGGTTTGCAGGATTTTTTGGTTGGTGTTTTGGGGGCTTTGGGGTTTTTTCCTGGCTTTGCAATCATTACCAACATAAAGTTTTCAGTACAATAACCCTAGTTAATGTCTGATGCTTTCACTTTTCTTCTACATCTATGTTGTTCAAATGTCAGTGATTTTAGCACTGAGTTTAACCTTTACACATCTTTTCTCCTTTTGCTTGTGAAACCTTTCTATTCCCTCCTCTGCTGGGTTTGGATGGCAGTAAACTTGAATGCATCATGGACATATAAATGTCGTTGTTTGAATTCCTCCAAAGCATTTCATGGCAAGCCTATTGAATGACATTGTTCTTTCAGTAGAGACATACAGAACATGAACTCTAAAAGCCTGTTAGGTTCCTCAGAGGGACGTTAGAAACAACGCACAAGCCCACCTTTGTATGGACTGCAATGAACTGGGAGGCTTTCAAACAATTTAATATTTCTTCACGTGAGTTTCTAAGAGTGACGTGGACAACTTGTAACCTTCTGGTACAAAACGCCACATTACCTAACAAACTAATGCTAAAATGTGATTGCACAGTTAAGAGTCTGGTTGCACAGTCCTTCATTGGATAACCTCAAGCAAAATCTTTAAGATCATATATAAACCAATATTCTATGTACTATAAAAGAAAGTCTAGTTTCCTTAATAAAAGGTTATTCTACAGTCTAGTATCTCATTTTTAATGTCCATCTTATCTCAGGTAAAACTGACCCTTTATAGGGGCTCAAAGCTTGAAACAAAGATAGTCTGAAACAGTCAAACAATTTTACTTTCCCAGTAAAGATTAAGTATAGATAACATGAAGACACTTACTGATCATTTCTGTATAACAACTGTTCTTTTTTAACACCATTTTTATCCCTATAGCCCCTATGGTCTAATGAATCTCATTTGAATGTTCATCTTGTTTTAAGGTAGGAGAAATGAGGCAAAGAGGAAATGTGGTGACTTCCAAAATTAGAGATGTACTGCAGACCCATGCAGTAATGCAATGCAAAAGTCCCTATCTGCTGTTTTACCCACTGAGTCATACTTTTTCCTTCATGAATTAAAATGCTCATTATTGACCATGCACATCAGGGTGAATGTACTGGTCACGATCTCTACCTATACGGTTGAATTTACTTCTCTTGAATACTATCACATATTTCTGCCTCTGTGTAATATAGAACACACAGCTGGTTTCTGAGTTTCTCTGTTCATTCTGGTAGAGAATTCTGATTGAAACTTCAATAAAAATAGCAGTTTATCAGCTGATGCTTAAAGCATGCATTCCATGGAGCTGGCAAACATCACCATTATCGGTGGTAAATTGTTAGCATGGATGTTTATTTAAACCTGGCCAAGCCTCTCTGGTTCTGGAAGCTGTAAAACTCCTAAGGCTAGGCTTATGAAAAAGTGGTGTGCTAAAAGGATGAGCAAAAATTCCAGACAATACAAAGGAACTTTGCTTAGCGTAAAAGACAAGGATATGTTACCAGCCTGGGACCAGTCTAGCAATGAAATAATCTGGAAGGGGATTTTCCTACTGTGCTGCCATCTATGAGTTTGGCTATGTCCCAAAGAAGCTGAAAAGAGTCTTGCACATTTTAATTATTTCTACTGCTAGTTTTCTTCTACTCCCAGAAAGCAAGATCCCACTTTTATCACTCCTAGAATACAGCATAAACCCCTAAAATGAAAAAGAATAATGCAGGTGACCAAGAGGAAGCTGTGAGTGGGGCCCAAGTATCCCTTTTTCCCTGGCATCTATTCATTGTAGCCATATGTTTTAAGTGCTTTGGTACTTCATCCAGCCAGGTGCTATCAGCAAGTCTATGAGAATTTCTTGGAATGTGCATCACTGTGGAACAGTTTCATTGGAGGTTCTATTGCTAAACTCTGAAAAACACTCACTGTTGGTAAAGTTTTAGTTCTCTTACATTTGCTCAAAGAGCAAGCATTCAGGGATAATGCTTAACTGACAGAACTATACTAACATTTTATTCTGATATATATACGCATATGTATACATGGCATACATTTATAATTCAGCTAAATGTCCACTGGAAGAGATCAAGTCTCTTCTGAATTTAATGGGAGTGGGTTTAGGCCTTTCCTGTAGTTATTCTGCAACTGACATTCTGCAACTGACATTCATATGCCTTCACTTTACCCTGTTCCTGATCCAAATCTAGTGCATTCAACAGAAAAGGACATCACTTGACTTCAACGTATGAACAGTTGGTCATTTAGTCAAAACTGGTAGCTTGAGATCATTTTAACATATCATCAAAAACCAGGGTGGGAAAAGTGAGACATCATGTAGTCTATTCTCTCCTTCAGCAGAGTATCAAATATAACTACCACATTCCTGACAGATGTTTATCCAATCTGCTCTTGAAATCTCCCAATGACAGTAATCCTGCAATACTGTTAGGCAATTTCTCCCAAGTTAAATTATTCCTGTAAGAAAAGAATCCCTAATAACCTAAATCTTTCTCTCTGCAGTTTATCACCAATATTTTCTCTATCCACAGCAAGGAGAAGAGTTTCTCCAGTTGATTCACATCTTTCTCAAAGTGTTATGCTTGTAAATGGGCACAGTTCTCCAGCTGAGGAAACATCTGCACCGAGTAGATCAAAAAGATGGACCAGACAATAATCATCTCTCCATCCCAGTAAACCAGCTGACTTTTCCCCAGCTGCGAGCCAGTGCTGATTTGTGCTACCTGCTGGTAAATGTTCAGCTGGCATTGTACTTACTGTGCCTCCCAGACCTTCATGACCATACCGAAGCCCCTTGTTCCTTATCCTGTCTTTGTGCAATTGTTCATACCTAACTCTGTACTTCTCTTCCTTGAACTGCATGCTTTTTCAGAGTATTTCTCAAGATCAGTTTGAAGCGTACCTCTTCCTTACCAAAACCTTCTGTTTTCTCCCAGTAGGTACTATGAATTTAGTAAGTACGTTCTTTCTTCTGGCATCTATTCCATTACTGAAAATATGCACTTCGGCCACGCCCAGGAGAGATTCTTGCAGAGCCCTACTGAGTATCTCTTCCTGGTTTAACACATAAGTACTATACATACTCCTTTCCAACCAGTATTTTATTCAGTTCATAGTGATTTCATGCAGTCTGTGCCATAAGACAGTGAGAAAGACCTGATTAACTGTAGAGATTATGTAATCATAATGCCATACAGTAGAATGACATCTATTTCCTTCATATTTATGATGTTTGTTACCTAATAAGGTAAAACAAAGAAATTAGACTAGTTTGACACATTTTGTTTATAAACCCGTGTTAGCTCTTTTTCTTTTCCTTGTTCTGTGGTTGTTAACAAACCTTCACTATTTGTTCCAGTGCTTTTCCAGAAGCTGGTGCTCCTGGTGCGATTTTCCTTCTTGCTACAACCACGTGCATGAATGAACTGCTTGCTGAGGGCTGTGACACTGCTGACACCTATCCTTGAAGAACCCTCTGTCAAACTTTGTCAGGTCCAGCACAATCTAAAACGGACCTACCTTCCTTTCAAATTCATTCATTATTTAGATGTCTTCCCAGAGTGTCAGGGCGGGGGGGTGGGAGTGGGGGGGAGAACGACATTGGCTTTGTTGGGTTTTTTAATTCTAAACTAGTCTTCAAAACATTTTATCTTGTCTTACCAGGATACCAAATACAATATGAATTGCCTAATGCATGCTCTGATTATTCCCTGCAGCACTGTGAACATCACACTGACTGACACATCAGCAATAAAATGCTACCCAGTAAAATAAGTCACTAAAAATCTAACATGTTAATTACAGAGGCACTTCTTTGCAGCAAGCCTGAATGAAAGACAGATTGTAGAAGAAGCCACTAAAACAAATGTAAAATTTAGAGTGGTTTACTTTGCCTTTCGAAGTTTTAATTGGAAAGCTTTTATTTTTCACTAAATATCGGTGATAAATTAAATATTCTCAGTCTAGCAATTTCCAAAATAGTTATTTCTGTATTTTCTGTTTTCCTGACAATCATCCTCATCTCAAAGACAGAAATATCAAATTTTATAAACCTCAAAAATATTTTTCTGCCATTATATTAATTGTTTGGAGTGGTTACTTGGTTCAAACCAATTTTAGTATACAATTATCTTTAGACATGGCATTCCAGAGACTGCTCTTTAGTACAAATTTGAGTTTCCTTTAATTATTCATGAGATATGCCCTGATGATGTAAAATATATTCCAAACCTCCTTTTTTTTTTTTTCTAATACCAAAGACTGCAAGTAAATTGGTAGCCCACAGTAACAACATATGTTTATAATTATGATTACCATCGGGAATTCAACCTTACTGAAGGATAGAAAAGAGGCCCAAGCAGGGAAACCTCAAAAAGTACATGGAAAAAATAGAGGGCAAGGAGAAAGAAGAAATGGGAAAACCACTCTTGGGTAATGGAAAAGACTCAGTTGTAAAAATAAGCACAGCTTTCAGCTGAGGCTGCTACCGAAATTTCAATATTTTGGTGACCAAGCAATATTTAGTAACAAATTCTTTTTTTCACAATTGAACTGATTTTATGCAATGTTCAACCCTAAGTGTCATTTCCCTGAATTTGTCAAAAACCCCTACTAACAGATCAGCTACCTGACAGCAAGATTGAAATGCTGCAAATGTTGCTCTGTGTTACTAATATAGTATGTGTACATGTAAAAGTGCCATCGTTAATGCTGAATTGAGGTTTCTATTACAAACCCCATTTTGCATGTTTGATAGCTCAGCTGTTTGAAATCACACTGAGCTGAAGTTGGCAAGCTTTACTTGTATGTGCACAGAAGATACAGATTTTACAGCACAGGAGTAAAAATCACTAAATTCTGAGTGAATCCTGAAAGATTCACACTTAAAGCTTAGCTTGACTGAAGAAAGCCCCTTAACCTCTTGGATCTAATGAAACAAAGTGAAAATATTCAAGAATTGTCACCATTCGTTCTATTAAACTCATCAGGTTTGCAAAATAAAGGTTCCTCAGGGTTACATGTACCCATTTGTCAAAATATTTTTCAATCTAAAAAAATCCTGCTTAAATTCAGTAAGTGGATGAAATATATTACTTTTACTAAGAGAAGACAAATAATGAAGATTGATCTCAAATTCTTTCAAACAAATCATATATAGGATTTTTATTTTACTTTTTTGCTTAGATAAATGATTTTCTAGAGAACTTTCAGCAAGGTCAGTTTTGCAATTTTAAAAAATAGATAAAATTTAAATAATAGTTATCTTACATGATCAAACCTTTTGTGGTAACTTCAAAACGGTGTTAGACATTCACAGTGACTTGTTTTATGTGCTTGTAATTGAAGAAAATTTCTTTAATGTTGGAAAATGACTGAAGTTATAGTATTTCTGCACCTTTTTACACTGTTACACTGAATCAGAACATGAAGTTCATGCAACATTGTGGGAAGCAGCTCTCTTACCTGGCTCAGGCCTCACTCAAAACATGATTCACCCCTGAAGGGGCCACAGAGGCCTAATTCAAACCTGATCAAAGCTAATGAAAGGAAAGCTATTTGACAATTGTAATGCAAAAATAAAACGAGCTGCAGTTCATTACACCTGCAGGGCAGTACCAACTCGCAGGACTCTAAAGGTGTAGATCTAGCCCAGCTTCATGATTCATGTGGTTATGGCTGAATCAAACCTTCCTTTTATTCATCATCTTTCATCATTTGTAAGAGTTGCATTTACACACTTCATGATTGTAGGAAAAAAAATCTGATAAAGAAATAGTTCAGAAGCTGGTGAACAGTAAGAATTCAGTTCAGAAACCAGAAAAAATTGAAAAGGGGCAGGTTTTCAATAACATATTGCACACGTCCTCTGGACTGTTAGGTAATAGAAGCTTTAGATTAAGTCAACTTCTAGCTGAACTGTGATTTTTGGTGTTTAATAGAAATGCAAAAAGATTAAACAAAAATAAATATCAAACCTCATTATGAACAGTGCCATGAGTTATTGGTCAAACACATTCATTAATTCTCATACCCCATGATTACTGTATCACAGAGGAAAAGCTGTGAATTGAAGTTTTGGGGTTTTAATAAGTGTTCAGGTTCTTCTATGAAGTCTTTCTGAAATACAGTAACTTACATACAAATTTATAACCTCATCTAGAAATACTATTGCTCCATCCAGCCAAAATAGTCATTGCCCTTCTGAGTCATGCGAAGCTCTGGAAGGCCATGGACATTGGCTTGTAGCAGGCAGTTATTCAACAGAAGGATCCCTACAGGAAGAAGTCACATTGATCCAAAGACTGACTGCACTTATATGGAGGTGTAAGACACAACTTTGTGACAGAGCCAGGAACAGCACCTGTAAATAATTTTCTGTTAAAAGGATCCTCTGACCACATGAATTTCCTGGAATAGGGGAAACTGGGAGGGGAAAAAAAAATCCTCTCTTTGAATTCTTATTTCTTGGTTTTGTTTGGGACCCGAATCCTCAAACTTATCACTGTGGTGATTACTGACTACTTCTGGCAAGTGTGAGGCTCTCTTTAGATTTTATAACCCAGCTTTCAACTTTTTCCTTTAGTCTCACAACAAAGGTAATGTTCCATTACTACATAATAAATAGTAAAGCCAGTCTTAGGCCCTAAAAAATTATTCCCTGTAGAAATGACTGGCTAGATTGCCCCATGTTTCTTTGAAATGGCTTTACATAGTTGTTATGTGGGAAAATCTTATGAAGATCTTTCATTCTTGCCTATGTAATGCTGACTTTATCCCTGCATCTTGGATCTGAACTAGCATTACATGATCACTAACAAGATGAAAGCAAATAGTCCCTCAGATTTTGAGAAGTGGGAATTGATCACAGTTCCAGTTGACTTCAATGGTTCTTTGTGTGCCTCACATCCCTGTGAATCATATCCTGAACTGCTGAGCAGGTGTGTCTGCTGAAGATTTACAATCTTAGCAACAAAGTTTTATTTCTGAAATCAACTGTCAGAAACCAAGATGCTTAACTTATATGAGAAAAACGATATCTCACAC
The DNA here is from genome assembly GCF_000696875.1 of Nestor notabilis. Classification (NCBI taxonomy): domain Eukaryota; kingdom Metazoa; phylum Chordata; class Aves; order Psittaciformes; family Psittacidae; genus Nestor; species Nestor notabilis. The sequence goes on from NW_009935894.1 coordinate 50,264, forward strand.
ATATCTGAGGAATGTATGGCCGATAGCCTTTAAATCTAAGAACTAACTAACTGACCTGTTTCCAAAATATGATAGATTGATCAATTTGAAAATAAATCTGAAAGATCTTTTTACAAAATGTTTAATAAACTGTAAGTGTTTTAGAATCATGTTAATGATTATAAAATTAATATATTGTTTTATACATATATATATTTATGCATAAAATATCTTTACATTTTCAGCTACACAAATGTTGGGAATTTAGTGACTTCAAATTGTGACCACAATCATAAACACTGCTTTAGTATTTAAATAAACAGTATATGAAAGTCTTTTAGCCAATTCCCTTATATTGCTGCTGACTGATAAAACAATCAGTCTTGAAAACTGTCATAATCACATAATAAGGAA
>NW_009935894.1:50689-70482 GCF_000696875.1 Nestor notabilis
TGGAATGAGAATACTGCAGGGAATGATATTGCAGCTGGGGGTAGAACTCATTATGTAAATCGTACGAAAACATAGCAAAAGTCTCCAAGACTCTCAAAGTTCTCTAGATCCTAAAAGTATTTCAGTTTTGAAGGGGTGAATACCCTCCAGAAACTGACTTCCACTGTCTGTTTGTTTGACACTCATGACTTACAAGCAGCTGAAACTTTTTGCATTGTTCATCATGTTGGTTCAAGCTCTTCATGACCTACTGTGTCATAAGGATGAGATTTTCCTCTAGTTCTTCAGCCCATGGACCCCTAAAGAGAGAGCACTTGGTTTTGCTTCTTGACTGGTGTGGACGCATGGGGCACCTTTCCCTGATACGTGGAGGAAGATGTTTTGCATGTCCATTCCTCTGACATATATACAACAAGGATCTGCTCCTGGGTCAGGGCAATCCCAGGCACAGATACAGGTTGGGTGGAGAAGAGATTCAGAGCAGCCCTGTGGAGAAGGACTTAGGAGTGTTGGTTGATGAGAAACGGAACATGAGCAGGCTTCAGTGTGCACTTGCAGCCCAGAAAGCCAACCGTATCCTGGGCTGCATCAAAAGAAGCATGACTAGCAGGTCAAAGGAGGGGATCCTGCCCCTCTACTCTGCTCTCGTGAGACCTCACTTGCAGTATTGTGTACAGTTCTGGTGTCCTCAACATAAAAAGGACATGGAGCTGTTGGAGCAAGTCCAGAGGAGGGCCACGAGGATGATAAGAGGACTGGAGCACCTCCTGTATGAAGACAGGCTGAGAAAGTTGGGGCTGTTCAGCCTGGAGAAGAGAAGGCTGCGTGGAGACCTCATAACAGACTTCCAGTATCTGCAGGGGGCCTATAAGGATGCTGGGGAGGAACTCTTCATTAGGGACTGTAGTGGTAGGACAAGGGGTAATGGGTTTAAACCCTATTTATTCTATGATTCTATATGCATGTTTAAAGTATGCATTATAGATGTCAAAGACAAAAAGACAATTCTTTAGAAGAGCTTATGCTTAGGGAATTGTTCTTTGTATACAAATACTTTCTTCCAAATTATTGTTCCCACTCCATCTTGAGAAAATGGAGTCACTAAAACCTGGGATAGTTAAATGGTTACAATATTGAAGTATCTGATTATATACCAGGTGCACAGGTGGCAGCGGAGGGGCACTTGTCCCACAGCAACTCAAACCACAGGGTGACACTCTCTGCTAAAGATGATACTTACTTTGGAGCTATTGCTCAGAGGCAAAGGATCTTGAATGGAAGCAGACCAATGTGCTATGTGACAAAAAACAAAACCAGGATAAAGTATTCCTTAACTCTGCAATGTGTAGAGGGGAAATATATATATGAGGTACTTTCATTTGGAAGGCAGATGTGACAACTCTCACCTAACAAATAATACCAAATTGTGTTTTGCAGTTCAGACAGTAGTAACAGTAAACAACTTGAAGAAGTTAAACCCAACATGAGATAACTATTTTAGACTCTTATTAATAATAATTAAGGTCAAACTATAAACTAGAGGTAGGATGTATAAGTATGACCTATTGACATTTAATCAGGGCAGAGCTTGATACCAACAATAACCCATATGCATTGAAGGTTTCTGAACTGCTGATTTCCCAAAGCTGCAGAAAGCTCTAAGCAAGACTGATGGGGCAGAAAAAGTAAAGACAACAAAGAAACAGAAATACGAGCTTTTTAAAGAGCTAGTTATCTAGCACACACACACAAAAATAAAGCCATGACTCTACAATCAAAAACAATTTGGCTGGGAAGGAAGCTAATGGCATTCAGAAAAATCCAGGCTGGCATCAGTTGTGGTAAATATTATTTTTTTGGTAAGGATATTATTAACAAAAGGGATTTTCAGCAGTGTATTAACCAGTTCAAGGGGACGGATAACTAAAACGTAGAAAAAGCTGGCACGTTCTCTAGCTGTGACAAAAAGTAATGCACAGTGACACCAGGATGATATTTTTTTAATGCATTAATGTCATAACTGGGTGCTAAAACAATAGTAATTCAGAATAAATATTCTGAAGTCAATGGATCTCAGTAATCTGCACCCAAGGATATTAAAGGAATGGCCGAGAGAATGTTTGTCATACTAATGTTAATCCATAATAAATCTTGCTGTATTAAGGAAATTCTAGATGATTTGCAGAGTGCTACTGTGCAAATACTCAAAAAACACCAAGTGATAAAATCAGATAACTATTGGCCTAGGTTTAATCCAGTGATTAAACCAATGGGATATCACTAACCTGAATAAAAATTAACACAAAGAAGCCTCAATAATGCCAGTTAATCAGTTTGACTGATAATAAAATCTAATAAAATCTGACTTATTTTTAATGGATTACAAGTCTGGCAAAAGTTGAAAAATTGATAAATATAATTGAATTGGATGCAGTATACTTAACCTTTGAATAAAGCAGTAACTTGTAACGTGTAACAACCCAATTGAAACATGAGCATTCTACAACATCAATAAAGCCCGTTATATGAATGAAGTCCTGACCAATTGATCAATTGCTAGCACAAGGTATCAGCAGGGAATCCCTGAGTGGGCATATTTATAGTGGCAGACCCACCAACTTCTGTCTGGCTTTGAAGCACTCAATTTTTTTTTAATGATGATTTGGAAACAGTAATAAGATCCCTGCTTGTCAGAATTCAAGTTAAAACTGAAACTTATTTGAAGTGTAGAGAAGATATAGAAGAAAGCAGAACTGATACTCATCCTTTATTAAATGGGGCAAATGCTAATATCTTTTGGATAGCAGAGATCTCACATCTAATTACCAGGACCCTGTAATTAGTGTCTGCACTCCGGTGTCTATTGACATGTTCTGTGTATACCAGTGTATAATCCTCTTTTCCATTCTTTTCTAGTCTAAGAGGGCTACAGGGATTCATACAGCATGTCCACACAGGGGAGTGAAGTTCAGAGATCAATGAGCATGCTGGGATCAAAACAGCTGATGCAGTTTACAACCAGGAAGCAAGGCTGAACTAACACGTGTATGCCACCACTGAGCTAGCATGGTGCCATCCTGCACAACGCTGAGGGAACAGAACTCATCAGCTTCATCATTAGGGGAATCTCTATCATGGTCCTCTGTGTGTCAGAGGCACACCCACAGAATCTCAGAGATTAGGACCATCAGCAACCATTAGCTGACTGAGTCCAAGCTCCTGTATATTGAAAAACATAGAATGTCACAATTCTTCTGCTACAGAATGAAGAAAACAGTCCTTGTTGATATATATGTAGAAAATGAGATGAAGGATTTCATGGCTTTAGTCTGAAAGAGCAGAGATTTAGGTTAGACATTAGGAAAAAATTCTTCGCTGTTGTGGTGAGACCTTGGCACGGGTTGCCCTGGGAAGCTGTGGATGCCCCATCCCTGGAAGCATTCAAGGCCAGGTTGGATGGGACTTTGAGCAACCGGGTCTAGTGGAAGGTGGAAGGCGGGGGGCTGGAACTTAGAGGATTTTTAAGGTCCCTTCCAACCCAAGCTGTTCTATGATTCTATGATATGATTCTATGATTTGCACAATTGCAATGAAAGTCAAAAAAGCTCACCTAGTAGTAACTACTACTACTTTATTATCACTATTATACATGTCTGTATTCCTGTGCCAGTAATACGCAAATTTCTCAGTCTAATCTAATTCTTTTTCAACACTACACATATGTTTGAAACCTTTTTCTTAGGATTCAGAATTCAATGCAATTTCAAGAGGTAAGAACTTTGCCTCAAAAGTCCATGTATTTGCTATATACTAAGTAGCTTTTGCCCCAAATCATATATTATACAGTGAATAATGTAACTGTTAAAAAGGTCTTCACCTTTTTTGCTACATAATTCACCATTTTTTCCAATATGTAGAATTCCTCTCTCAATTCTTTTTGCCTGTGTCCCCTCCCTTATTGAATTACTCAGCTTATTTTAAAGGAAGGGCTTAATATTTGTAATTCTCATATTCTAGGGTTTATTTTTGCAGGGACTTTTAAATGGAAGAATCACAAAAGGAAGATAATTCAATTTGCAAAAGCATGGTAAATTGATAGTTCAGTAAACAAGGTGAATAAAACTTAGAACAGAGAGTCAAAACACCCAAGAGAAATTATAGTATACCAATGAATACAGTAAGAATCATTCAGCAATATCTGTAGTCATGACACTGAGTGGTTAGTGTATTTGGATCTCAGTAATTCCTTTTAGGAAAGTGAGTAGACAGCAGACACCAAATTACTAAATTATCCCATTACACTTTTATTTAGAAATGTACAATTAATGCAGACAGACTTTGAATAGACTGGGGTTTAACAGCAAAGTAGTGCAATTCAAGCGCAGGCACCAGTTAGCAGCTAAGACATTTTTCACCATCTGCTCTTGGAAAATCCAGATTCTAATTCCCAGTACAGCTCCCACACATTTTCTCCTAGAGTATTCATCTTCCAGCCTAAAAGATTTCTAACCTGGTAATACTTATGAACCCAAAATCCTGTGTAAAATCATGTCCCTCCTTGAAAGCAATGGCAAAGCTCACTTAGACTTCAATAAGCCCAATAAGTTGCCCTTTAAATTGTAGAAGTCTGAAGTTGGCCATCTGGCTCCAGATGGTCTGAAACTAGTCTTTCAGGACTGATTCTCCAGAGCTATCTCAGAGAGCAGATTCCATTCCTGCAAATTCTAGGGGCACTTCACCGACACAAATGGGAAGCTACTTCTACCAGTGAACAGGATTCAGTCAGGACTCCTTCACCTTTCTTTCACCAAATAGTTGATGTTTCGTTTACCAGCAATTACACACACCTTCCCCCACTTCAGAACAGTGGTGTCTTAATTTATATGCCATAGAACACATGCAAATAACATGACTGGGGATCACCTCGAAAATCATTCATTCTGGTTTTATGTTTCTCTGCATTATTATTATATATTCTGAATTATACCCTGTTAGTACTTCACTACCATCACATGAAAGATTAACATGTTTTAATGTTTTTCAAACCAGTTTACAATTGGGAGAATCTGTCTGTAACTCAGTTTAGTTCAGCAAAATTGCTTGTTTGTGTAAGCATGAGTAGGTGTAACCAAACTACACTGTCAGTCCTATATACCTCAGTCACTCTCAGTCCCTATACATTTCTTCACTGGGCAATTATGCACCTGATCTTTGCAAGTATAAATTGATTATTTCTAAATTATTTAATTCTTTTATATAACATGATTTTGTGGTCATGATTTGCCAAAATTTCTTCTAAAAAAATTCATGTGTATATATACCAATATATTTTTAATGCAAAACTGGATGAAGGCAGAAGTCCTCTGTTTTTTTTCCAGAAGAAGTGCTGCTATTATCCAGCCTCTAATTTTAACCACATAACCCCATCAATTCTGCAAAGACCTCTTGGTATTCATTCTATGGAATTAAAAAGAAATGACATGTATACCACTGATGGTGCTTTAATGAAAATAATAGAATTGTGGAGGTATTGGATTGAAGAAAAGCAAATGAAGTAACAAAATATTCATGAAAAAGAAAGAAGAAGAGTTATGAAATTTACTCTTGCATAAGTTTGACTTCTTTTCCCAAGAAATGACAAGGAGTTAAGAAATTGTAGAGCTATTTCAGGATAATAGTAGAGCTAAACAAGAAAATTATTTCACAGAAAAATTATTTCAACATTGTTTCTATTCCACAGTGTACTGAAACACAGACACATTTCCTGTTAAAAATAAAAATGAATTTTCATGTTTTAAAATCAATAGAAGAATTAACACTCAAACCTCAGCGGAAGCTAAGCAAATTCAAACTAGAGAAAGGGTACCTATTTTTGCAGTGAACACAATTAACCCCAGAGCAATTTACCAAGGTTTGTAGTGGATTTTCTATTATTAGAAATGTTTAAACTAAGACTAGAATGAGGTTTTGGTTTTTTCTGTGGGTTTTTTTTCCCTGAAAGATAATCTATCATTCAAGCAGAGCCACAGGATTCAAGGTAAGTTTTCAACAGAGGTTCAGACTAGACAATGATCATTTGTAGGTCCAACAGCCTTTAAAATTCATTAGCTAAACACTACAGAGGAATAGTTAGTGACATTAAAAAGAAGTACCTTGGGCTTTTATTTTTGTTAAGAATTATACCAAATGTGATCATGAAGTACAGCTTTGAAAACGTTTCTGAAACTGATTTATGAATACTAAAATTTGGGTACGCACATAAAATCTTGTTAAGACAGCTGAATATCCCAAGGGATCAGTGAGAAGACAGGAGTTTCACTCTACGTCAGTCTGAGTAACACCAGTATTTCGCATATTCTGTTACCTGCAATGCTTTCAAAGCACTTTGGAGAAGTACAAAATTATTATTTCCACTTTTTATTGTTGAATGAAGCCCAGATAAATAAAATAACTTCCCTAAGGTCATATAGCTTGTCAGAAATAAAATTATATTCCTCATACCAAAATTGCTTCTCCAGCCACTAAACAAGGCAAGCACTGCAACCCTCTTGCTGTACAGGTGGCACAGTAATGAAGGAAAACTTAATTTTTAGAACCATATACCTAGGCGTCTTTTTACTCTCACGCATAGACAGCCCAGTGAGTGTTTCCCAGGCCAAATCTTTCTTTTGCAGCATTTACCAGCCTAGATAAATTGTTTTACCTATTCACCGCCTTTCATGTGAACTACGAGGGAGGACAGATGAAATTAAAATAATGACACCACTGCCAGTCAGATCACCTGAATCACCCAGGATATTTATTCCTTTAAATATCTGCTGTCTTGTAATCTCCTTGGAGCCAAATTGAGTCTTATTCTGCTCTTCATACTGCAGTAATGCTCTTTTGGCACTTAATAAATGAATAACAATTTTCAGCAGTATTCAGGAAAAAAGAAAACCCAACACATTTCAAGGCCCTATTTGACAAGTGTAACATTCACTACAACACTTATCAGACAGTATTTAGAGTCAGCATTACAAGTGCATAGAAAAGTTTTCTTACTGTAAAGTTTTAATGAACATTTACTCTCCAAATCGTTATAGATCAGTAAATAGACATAAACAGTTTTTCCCCTAAAAGATCTCATTGTGAAAGATATTTTATAGTCTTAAATATGTTAATTCAATGGTGTGATGTTAGAGTTTATACACGGCCATCTCCCCTCATGCACACATAAATCTCTTCCCATGAATGTGAAGGTCAGGCTACAGTCAGGCAGACCACACTCTTTAAGAGGTTAAACGTCCACTTGGCAGCCCAGATGCAAACTAAACCACCCGAGTTCAAGCAGTACTCTTCAAGCCTTCTCATAATCCTTCATCTGTACCCCAAAAAACCCGGATGGTATCTCCCATAAGTCTGCAGGAAAGCATCAGTGAGTATCTCAGCTTACCACAGCCCTGGTATCCAGGCAGCACGACCTCAGAAGTCTTTTATTAGGAGCAACTCTTATCACAGGAGCAGCAGGTAGGCACACTGAAGTCCTGTCTTCCAGAGTAGCTGTTCACAACCAAGTCCCAGCCTATATCCTGAGACAGCTCCATAGTAAAAAAAGAGCCCAATGCAAAAAGCAGAGCAAAAGAAAAAGCTACTATTAGCTCTGGGTAAGGCTAAACTAGGTATAGTGTATAATCATTTACATAGTTCAAGTGAATTAAAAAAATCTCTCAACACAAGGTAAGTGATTTACTAGTACAAAACTATTATAATGGAATTTCAGAAGCATTGAGATATATGGAAATTAAGTATCTGTACCTGCTCTGAAATACTGTGGATTGTCGTAAAAATGCAACGCTCACTAAGTTTGTGCTCAATGTTGAGTAGTTTATGCTTTCAGGGAAGACAATCCTATTTTTACGGAAAGATGCAACACACCCATTGCATTTCAAGCTCAGCTTGTTTTCTTAGACATGTTCCATAAAAATGTTTGGGAAAATGAAAGCAGAGATTTACCAGTTCCCTTACCCTAACTGTTCAGTGTCAAAAGGCAACAATACAACTCTGGGTTCTATCCCCTCCTTCATAAGAAGTCAATGCTGTTGTCACATGTAACAATGTTAACCTCAAGATATTCTCTGTCTTTTCTACTTGGAAGTCACTTTTAATGATTATTTTTATTACGTTCCTTACATATTTAAAAAAGTGGTTCCTAATTGTATTTTTAAGTCCTTGTCACAACCTGTACAAGCCACCTCCAAAGGAAAAAAATAAGAAAGCTGTTCCACAGTGTAGATATCCAACCACCTGTGAAAGATTCCAGGGTTAAGATTAGATTAAGATGAAAAAGTAATAAATGGTACTTAAAAAAAAAAAAAGGTAAAGCTCCATCACACTGCAAAAAAGATTCCAGAATTGAAAACACACCTCTTGGCAATTCCTAGGACTTCAATTCCATCTTCATTCTCTTTGAGTTGTAAGTGTTCATTATTGCAACAAACTCCTTTATTACTTAGTTTTAAGGTTCCATGTTTCACAGTCCGACTTTTGTCCTTTGCTTCTTGAGTGTGTCAGTGGGAACATGGTATGATTTGCCCTTGATTTAAATACAGTAAGCAGCTCACTGGAAATCAGTTTATGGTCATTGACTGAGTTTAGCCTCTAAATTAGGTGCTACTGTAGAGTTTGCCACTGGATTGAATCATGGCAAACAGCACCTTTGGCGATGTGTTTTTATTATCAGTTTCTACTTCAAAGCTAAGAAAAACCACTACAGTTTGGTCTAAAAAAAAGGTGAAAAGCAAAGAAAACTATCAGGATCTGTATTACCTACATAATCCATTGTGGGGGTGGCCTGGGGCACGTGAAATCCAACACAGTAGTGAGTTGCTTGGTTGCTTGGTTGTTTCTTTGTTCCCACTCCCCATAAAATACTGAGCTTGCACTAATGAGCCTTTAATAGTGTCTCCATTTTCCTTAGATAGAGTTATATTCCCAGAAGTCTGGAAGGAAAACAGATTTCTGCTAACTTCTCCCATCTTCATGCATTTGCAAACACACAAGCTGTGAAGACTGATAAGCCAAACAAGAAAAGCTACCAAATTTTCAGTGGGTTAAATATCTAGTCTGATACATTAATAGATTGTATATATCTGTGTGGAATCTGTGTTGAGAAATATGTGGAACTACAATAGGCATAATTTACAGTTGTATTTGCTGACCCTTAGAGAGTCACAAATTACAAGACTAAGCCACATTTTGGTACATTCATACAATTTATGATTTCTTTGTAGGAAATTTCTGAGGCCTTACAGTTTGCCATATATGGTACCACAGAATGTAGGCTCACTGGCTGATGACTTCTGCTTCAGTAAATGGTACATTTTGTCAGAACCTTCCAACAATCTGCTGCTGAGCTCTCTACTGAGCTCCCACCCCCTATTTCATTCTAACAGCAGAAGTATCAAATTCTTGCTGCTGCCTCACAAGCAGTGATGATTTCTCTCAGACTGCCATGGTATGCAGGGAGAACAGCTCCACCAAACTTTTAAAACACCATTACTTTATCCTTTAAACCGTTTCTTAACTTTACTTTTGCTATGATATTTACAAATCTCTTCCATCTGGTATTGATTAGCAATTACAAGCTCTACTTTATTATTCCGCTGTGTTCACTTAGCTTTTTCTCCATTACAACCTCATGTCTCTGTTTATATCCTGACACACATACTGGAGGCATCATGCAATCCAGAGGCAGAGCTTATGCCTATACTAATCACTTAAACGTGCCTGAGACCATACTTACAGCACTTAAGGTCAACAGGCACAGGACAATGTGTAGCCACACTATAAACCAACATGAGCACCCAGAAAATGCAAACAGCCTTTGGGATTGGTCCCTCACCTGCATGAATTTCTGAGCTATGTGGGAAAAATGCTAGTCAGAATAGATGAAAGCTCTTCCAGGAACGGTTTTCCCAGTGTACCAGCAGAATAGAAGTGCTGAGGAACACTCCTGGACACTGCTAAATTTATACATACAGCCACTGTCTTCTTTCCCAGTTGTCCATTTGGGGCTTAGCACAAATCAGTACAGGTGTTTGACTACATCCCAGGCACTTCCACAACACATAACAAACAAAAAGGTGTAGAAACTGCTTTTCAATGGGTAACAGTTGTTTTATAGACCTTCCCAAACTGAAAACAATACAGTCCTACAGAGTGCAGTTTCTTATTCTAATGGCCATATGAAAAGCCTAGGAGGAGCTGAAGAGATCGGAAAGACTGAAGCTGATTACAAGTACTTGAACAATGACAGAATAAGAAGGTTAGATGTGGCTGTATCTCAGCTGGTACAATGGAATACAAATCATGACAGGTACTATTTTATTACTACATGATTTTATTTTATTTGAGTGAGTGTTGCCAGCAGGTTAAGGGAGGGGATCCTTTCCCTCTACTCTGCACTGGTGAAGTCATACCAGGAGGATTGTGTCCAGTTCTGGGTTCCCCAGTACAAGAGAGGCATGGACATACCAGAGAGAATCCAGCAAAGGCCCACAAAGATGATGAAGGGATGGGATCACCTCACACTGAGAGCTGGGACTGTTCAGTGTGGAGAAGGCTCAGGGGGATCTCATAGAGTCAGAATCAAAGAATACTTAGAGTACGGAAGGACCTTAAGATCATCTAGTTCCAACTCCATCTATGTATACCAATACCTGAAGAGAGGACACATAGAGGACAGAACCAGGGTCTTTTTCAGTGGTGCCCAGTGGCTGGAACAGAGGCAATGAGCACAAACTGAACCACAGGAGGTTCCCTCTGAACATCAGGAAATGCTTTTTTCACTGTAAGGGCCTGAGCACTGGCACAGGTTGCCCAGAGAGGTGGAATCTCCATCCTTGGAGATATTTGAAAGCCATCTGGAAATGGTCCCGGGTGACTGGATCTTGGTGGATCTGCAGGATTGGACAAGATGACCTCCAGAGATCCCTTCCAGTCTCAGCCATTCCATGATTCTGTAATAATCAAATTCCCCATCCAAACACATTTGAAACTTCAATCAAAGTTCACCAGAATTCTCTCTCTCATCTTTACATATTATTTAGACGCAAACAGAAAATCCACTGGGGTGCTGAGCAGCTCCACAGGGAAAATTATTTGCCAACAGCTGCTGACAAAAGTGATCAAGTCCTTATCTCCACATAGTACAGGTAGCCAAAATTTGTTGGGTTTTTTTTTATGGGGGGAGATAAATGCCACCAGGATGGGAATGGAAGCAGATTCCAGACTGATGTACTGACACACCAGTTACACATGCAGGATTTTTTCAGGAAGCTGCAATAGGAATCTGTGATATAACAGGCTGTTAAGATAGCACAATGCTTTTAGTTCTAAAGTTCAGAACCTTGGTCTCCATTTAAATAACCTGGATAATGGAGAATATAAAAATTTCATTGGCAAGATATGAATATACATTCTAGCTTTTGACATATACCTTACAATTACAAGCAGAGATGAATGGAATGAAAAGACAAAATTGTCATGGATTAGGCAAGCTAACATGTCTTAAATTCATGTAGGCCTGAAGCAAAATGGAAACCAAACAGAATTTGGGGTTAGAAAAAGATTTTTTAAAATCTTTTTGTATTTCCAAAAGTTGTCTGTCAAATTCCAGAAGCTGGTAGAAGAAATGCAGTCCTCCAAGCTGCTTCACAAGTGTCATTACTTGAATGTTAGAACTGCATGATGTGTCTGTGTCTAACAATTTTCACCATGAAGGATTTAAAAGAACATCGTCAAAGATTATATAAGATGGGTACACTTTTCATGAACCTGAGTAAGACCAATGAACTGTGTCAGAATGGACAACACCATCTTGCATGAGATTTCTCCATAGCAGCACAGCACTCTGTGTCTCATTGCCAAGCCCCTGAACACCGTATCTCAAGGTTTTTCAGTAGCTGAACTCAGTAGCTCTCCTGTTGGCAAATATAAATGTAATGTATCTGGAAGAGACAGTGTTATGTATTTGTCAACATTTTCTTTTCCTTTTCAGTTTGGCAGTGTAAATTCTGGTTATGAGTGAATGAGTGGATGGGGAAAGCGCCCAAGTCACACAAGGGAATTGACATGTCAGTGCCCATTGTTGACTAGAAGCTCCTTAGCATGCTGCTATGAATCAACAGACATTTCTACTTTCACACTTACATAGATCTGTTATAAAAGACATCCCAGAGCTCTGTTTCATCTTGCTTGCCTTACGATGTTAATATGCTGCCACTGGGACAGAGAACAGATGTGATGGATTAACTAGCAATAAATCATATGGCAGAGAACACACAGCGATATCATTCTGAAGAGGTAGCATTAAGTATTCCACTAGAAAAAATAAGAACATTTCCTGTCTTCCTCAAAATAACTGGGTTTTTTTATCCCATAAATGACCATTTCACTCTATGTCCCAAACTCCACACCTATCTGGGCAACAGCAGTGCTTTACTTCACTTTTAGAAATGGTATTTGGTATTTGCTCAGGTTCAGTGTAAACAAGAATTAATCAAACTCGTCAAAGCAGTGATACAGAGCACCATGTCCCACCATTTTCTCTTTCATTAAAACTAATGAAGAGAAAGTTCCTTACAACTTGTAGAACTCCCACCAACAAAGCAGCAACTAAAATGAAGCCCTGCTGGTCCAGTCACATCCTCCCCAGGGAGCACTTCTACTCCCCCGGCATCTATTTTCTGATGGCAAGATGCCGACTCCTACAACCTCCACAAGGAACCCAAGAGTCATAACATCCCCTCATTAGTATTTGCACACCATCTGGTGACTATTACTGAATTAACTTCTCACAGAAAATAAGTTTTTAGAATGTAAAATTAGACTTTGATATGAAATCTCTCTCTTCTCCTGCCCCTTCCTCCCCCCTCCCAAAAAAAATGCAGAATTTTTAAAAGCAATAAAAGAGGAGTGTGGGCCAAATACAGTTAAAAAGGTAAAGAGTATTTCAAATGCCTTCATTGCCCTTCTTCCCAATTTATTAGGGCATGATTTAGTGCACACATGAGCTGTTTGTGTACAGCTCTTATTCTCTATTTGCTGTTGTTAAATAGCATGCACACTCTTGGATACTGGAAAATACTGTGTGATAACTTTACAGTACTTTTACTCAAACCTAACATTTTTCTTCTGTGAAGATACTCATAAAATTAAGCCCTGTGTGTTTTATTTGTCCAAGCAAGTCCCTGGGTGCCACAAGGGCCTTCAGATTTTGAAGCTCCTTTACATTGTAGTGCTACCCTCGGAGAAGAGAATAAGGTAAATCTTCAGGTTTGAGTCTTTGGGCCTGTTAAGGGAATTCTTTTCCCTCTGGGAGGGAAATGGAAAAAGAAAGAGTGGAAGAGTTTTGTTTTGGTGGGTTTATTTCTTTGCATTTAATTTAGTGCCTCTTCTTTCAAGAGGAAGAAAATCCTGGCAATACATAGTAAGCAACTATTTAATTTCGCTGATTGCTATTAGAAATTAATCACAAACTAGAATTAAGAGCAAAGCTGTAACAATGCAATATAACTGGCATGGTACTGAAAAGAGAAATAAGTTCTCCACAAACAAACCAGAGACAAAACTCTCTAATCAGATAAAGCACTGAGTTTCAAACAAGCAAAACTCTTGAACCTATAGCAAATTTAGGAAAAACAGCTGTTCAGGTTACATGCAGCATTTATCTTTTAAATGAAATACATTGGTAATATTAAAGGAATTTTAATGCAACTGCAAAAAATTAAAAATAAAGTACCAAGGACCATATGGTCCTGCCATAAAACATTTATGTCTAAATATTTGCTCTCATTCTTATCCAATGAAAACAAAGTCCTAACTAGGAAGCAGAACTCATTTCCCTCTTAACAACGGGTAAAATATCCCCCTGCCAAATTACAAACTACAGCAAGCAAATGCCTCCTTGCTTACCACAACCAAAGTCAAACTTTGTCAGAGAAGGCAGGAGGTATCTCTAATATTGGACCAAAATACCTTAACATTCACCAGAAGACCTCAACCATATTGCACTTGTGAAAACACTGCAGTGAGAAGACATGGTAATAGTAAGGATTATTTTCTCTCCATATCACTTAAAAATTTTACTTGTTATGATTGAAACATACAGGTTAGTAAAGTTAAGCGTATGTACAGCTGTTTGCAAGGTCAGAGTCTGAACACAACTGATGATGATTAAAATTTGTTTCTTAATCAATATTTCAGCCAAGAGAGATTGAAAGTTATTTTAATTGCTGGTCTTGGAAATGTTAGTTGTCTGATTTCAACTTTAAGGGATCCAGATTCCGCAGGTTAAACCTCTTTAGTTATAATGCTGAGCATCCTGGCCCAAATCCAACAAAACACTTAAACACATGCTTGACCTAAAACACAGAGGCAGCTGCAGGGAACTCAGAGGTTAAGAAATTACAGGACCAGGGAAAGAATGCTCAGTACTATTCAGGATCAAGCCTAAACACTATCAATCTTTTTAGAGTTTGATTTCTGAAGCTTCTCCTTTTATAATTTAAGATAGAGGTATATGACAAAGTGACGATATTAAAACCTGACTATTTTCTTCTGGCCTTAGGCTCATCTATATTGACTATTCAGAAAGAAAAACATGAAATCCTGATGACATTTCTGTAATTTTAGAAAGGAGGAAAAGATGGGCAGTGTCTTAGCTTAAAGTAGGAACACTGATTGCAAAATTTCACAACGAAGCATGCTGATTCTCTGATCTAAGTACAACTTAGCCCGTAATTTAGGCAATGCTTTATCTAGCCAAGATGGCATTGATTCACATAAACTCAGAGACAGACTTAAGTTTAATTTTAATATTACACAGGTGAATCAGGAAATAATTGCCAAAGAAAAAGTAAAACCTTTAAGAAAATAATTGCAGTATTCCATCCAGTGGATTTAGTGATAGTATTATCAAACTATTAGGATATTGTGCCATTTATGTGGTTTTGAAAAGTGAAGCAAATCTCAAACACCATCCCGTAAATGCTTATACTCCTTACCACAAGGTATCTCTCAAGTGTAGACTCAATAGAGTCATAAATAACACTATGCATGCAATTACACTTTCATCAGAGGATCTCCATTACTCCTGATCTCATTGCACAGAGCAGACAGCTCAGGGCACACTTGATTTGCACTGAGGGCATGTTTGTATCAGGCAATGGAGCCCAGTGCCCACATCCTCAAAATACAATTCACTGGGCACTAGCACCAAATTTGCACTGATTCAAGTTACCTACGTCTCTGCCCTCATGGTACAGTTCCTAGAGCATCCATCCCTTCTGAAATGTGGGACTTACTAGCTACATTTACACCTTATAGTGCTGGACCATTGCTGCTTTATGGAGATGAACCACTCTCCTTCCTGACCAGCATCACCAGCGCTGTGCTGGGTGCTCAGTGCTCACCTTCCAGTACATCACTCCCAGGGAAGACGCAGCTCTATCCACAACCCTCATCAGCAAAGATCATACTTGTGTTCCATAGTACTTCAAGTCACAGTATGTTCAGCTATTTCAGCCATCTATTTGGTTAACCTGAGGCAGCTTTAGGCCTGCATTTCTTTACTGCACTGTTTGGACTCCTGAAGACAACGTGTCCGTTCTTCCCTAATTCTCAGTATGTTTCCCTATACATATAAAGGGAATTATGGTTTTAAAAGCCACTTTAGTGTAAACATAGTGCAGACTTGGAGAGAGGAAGATACTTACTATTTTCATCAAGGCATTTCTTATTTCTCCTAGAAGAAAACTAATATGATTTTTTAACTTAAAAGCAGGGACTGAACTGCTTTCTACAGACTCTTATCAGGAAAAGATAAGGCTGAAAGAGGCATTGCTGTCACAAAAACTGACCCCTCTGCGTAACTCAGACCATGGATGTGTTTTAAAAAAAAAATACTTTTTTTGAACAAGAGCACAGACTTTTAACAAAACTGCCTATTCTTATGTATTTTGCATTAGGGAATCACAGGGTTAAGCATCTAACCTAAGTTGTTCCATTGATTTTGAAAAGTGCATTACAGTGGTTAATTTAAGAAAGTACCCTCAATTTCCAGCTTCAGAGTTTTGCTTTTGTCTGTAACCTTCTAGAATTTTCTTCTCTATTTTAGTACTTGTACACCAGGACTAAGTAACCTCCTCTGATAAGAAAACAGATGGAGATCTCAGATTCTTTCGTCGCAAAACATATTTAAAAAAAAAAAAAATTAAACCATTTTTCTCCTTTTTCTTCCAACACTCTCTGAAGTATTATCATCTTTGCTTGAAAAGTGGGCACCGAAACTGAACCCAAGGCCTCATTAGATTTTCATCAGACCCCCCCCCCAAAATGAAATAATTCTCTTATCCTTTACTTGAGATTTCCCTATTTGATATACCCAAACTTCTCATTAGTTTCCCTACTGGTTTAGCTGGCAGCTCACCTTTATCTGATTTTTTACCAAAATTCAAAAGCCTTTTAAAGCTTTCTACAACAGTCTCCATTTCCCAAATATTGGCTTTGTCCCTTCTTCATCCTCATCTGACCATACTACAACACATATCGCCTGCTTCCACTTATCTTAACAAGCAATCTGAGATCACTGCGTATCAATGATCTGTCACGTTCATCATCAGCCACTTCCTCCTACCTGTAATACTTATGACTAATACAAATTTTCTTTCCAAAACAGTGTCATTAAATAACAAGTTAGTTTTCTGATCATTTCAAGTCTTGTAGCTAGTTAAATATCAAATGGATCCAGTAAAGCTCCTAAACACATACTTAAACCTTAAGCATTTAACTCACACTAATGTTAAATACCTTGCTGCCTGGAGACCCAAGCCTTGCTTATAGAAAGGAAATAAAATACACTAACACAATTGAGCTGTATGTCCCAGATTCCAGGTTTGGCATCTCATTCAGAGATTTCAGGGTAGCTGGCAGTCACATTGTATACAAACAGCAAAGGTTGAGCTCAGACTGAGAAACAATTAACTAAAGCAATGAATCCTTTATATAGAAAGGGTTAGGATTTTTTTATCTCATTCTTGTATTTTGCAAAACACTTGTACATGCAAAAGCTGAGGTTTAGATATTAAAATACTTCTTATTTTGGAGAATTTTTTTAAAATTCATTCCACTCACACGGGAAAGTTGACTGAGCCACTGTCCTTGGATTAATCCGCTGCCTGGATCTGACAATTTGTCAATTTGGGTTTGGCTTAGAAGAGAACATTGTCTGGAAAATCTGGATCTCTATCCTCCCTCCTCCCATTATTGTTATTAATAATATTGTTATTATTATTAATAATATTATTACTATGTAAAAAAGACCATGCTTATGAGTTTATGACACTCCCTGAAACACTTTGAAAGAAAAGGAAGACAGAAGAAAAACAAAGAATAAAATAAAAGAATGTACTAATTTGCCACAGTTATCCTGTTTCAGCAGTTAACAAGCTGGATGCTATCTTAAAGGATGCAGCTTAGTTTTTCCTTCAAAATTCTCTTTTCATAAAAACCGGACAAATTTATTTACAACCTGTCATAATGTAAACCATCAACTGTCTTGTATATGCACATCAATAAAATTTTCCATTGTCTTTATCTAAAGCTATAGCATTGTCCAAGATATGGCTGAATTCTGATCCTGCCTGTGCTCAGAGGAAAAAACAATCCCTGGGTTCAGTGGGGAAGGATCACCTTTTATAATGAGAACTGGATTACTGCAGGGATATTGATTAGCTCACACTGTACTCCGAATCAAGAACTGCAGTTCATAGATAGAGATTCAACAGTTTGAACTCCTAAGAATTTAATTACGGAGGCTAATACTATAAATGTAACCAAGGAAAAAAAAATAAAGGTTTTCAGAAATTGTTTTTCAGAAGAAGGAAGGAAGGCAACTATTACTAGTTTTGGGGAAAAAAAATTAAGGACCTGATTCTTTAACCAAGTGTTCACCTCTGGGGTCCCCAATACCAGAGGAACATGGACCTGTTGGAACAGTGCAGACAAGGGCCACAAATATGATTACAGGACTGAAGCATCTCTCCTGTGAAGACAGACTGAGAGAGTTGGGGTGGATCAGCCTGGAGAAGAGAAGTCTCTGGAGGGACCTTAGAGCAGCTGCCTTGCCTAAAAGGGCCCTACAAGAAACCTGGAGAGAGACTTTTTACAAGGGCATGTAGTGACAGGACAAGGCGAATGGCTTTAAGATTAAATAGGGTAGATTTAGATTAGATATTGGGAAGAATTTCTTTCCTATCAGGGCAGTGAGGCACTGGCAGCAGTTGCCCAGAGAAGCTGTGGATGTTCCATCCCTGGGAGCGTTCAAGGCCAGGTTGGAGGGGGCTTTGAGCAACCTGGTCTAGTGGAAGGTCCCCCTGCCCATGGCAGGGTTGGTTAGAACTAGATGATCTTTGAGGTCCCTTCCAACCTAAATCATTCTGTGTTTCTATGATTGTCTTTTAACATGCCATACTCAGTAGGATAAAAAAAACCCCATAAATTAATTACACATTTGTCTGGATCTGATAAAATGAGGTTAAAATTTCTCCCTGGACAGAGGTTGCTACCATAGCAAGATGAGCCAGACATGAATCTATAACAGAATCTAGAACAGCTGTCCCAAACAAAGCAAGTGCTTTCCTTGCAGGACTGGAAAATATGGTAAGTTTCCTGCCAAAACTGAGTATTAAGAAGGGGGAAAGGTCCATTACCAAAACAAGCTTTTAAATTTCACGGTCTCAAGGAGAAACACCACATTTTCTGCTGAAGTCCTTCAGTTTCTTCTTAAGTGGGTTCTTGCTTTTGAGGAACATTGAGTCACCTGCTAATGCAAGTTACAGACTTCAGTGAGAAAACTAGTAGGCAGCTCTTGGAGCAAATGCAGACACTTACCACCCTGCTCTCAGAGACAGAAAATGTACACTTTTTGCTTCTGATCAATAAATAAAGTCCAAGGACTTCTTTAATAAAAGTTATTTCTCCATTTAGAACAATGGAGATATACAGACATGGATAATCAGTCCTAAATCTTGTTTTATTCCCAGGTTCTCGAGTTCAAAATAATCACACTAGAAATATTTAGAGTAAATTCAATCACTAATCTAATCCTCTAGTTTCTATTTTCATTTACTCACTAGATGATTCCAAACAGTGGGAATATCTGCATAAACTAATTTCTCCAGCTAGAAGATGGTTTGAGCAAATATCCAGCAGAAGGAGAGGAAAACTTAAAAGCGAGGATCAGAGAGAAAAGTTATCAGAAGACTACTCTAAAATACTCTCACAGTCTTTAATATGTACAGTTTTCTGCTGACACAGTTCATGTATAGGACATGCATCCCATAACAGTTACAGTAATATCTTTGCTTTATTAGCAATGAATATCAATTTATATGTTGCTGGTGTGTGGATTTTACTTTTAATTTCTCTTTTTGGAGCAGAACAGAACAGAACAGAACAGAACTGAACAGAACATTTCAGTTGGAAGGGACCTACTATCTGTCTGAGCAGAGCAAAAACGTTAAAGCATGTTATTAAGGACATAGTCCAAATGCCTCTTAAACACTGACATGCTTGGGGCATCAATCACCTCTCTGGGAAGCCTGTTCCAGTATTTGACCACCGTCTTGGTAAAGAAATGTTTCCTGAAGTCAAGTCTAAAGTAGTCTGAAGTCTAAATGTAACCCCCATTTTCAAGAAAGGGAAGGTGGAAGACCTTTCTACTACAGACCGGTCAGTCTCACCTCTGTGCC
>NW_009935895.1:0-13078 GCF_000696875.1 Nestor notabilis
TATTCTATGATTCTATGATTCTATAATTAAAAGATAAGACACCCAACACAGCATTTGTGTGTTTACTTGTTTTCCTGTTTGCACAGGTTTGTTTTCTCTCTTTCAAGTTCAAAGTATCCCTATTAAATAGCCCAAGAAAGAAAAGTCATGTAACTGAATATGTGTTTTGTTCATCTTTGTGATTTTCTGATTTCTCCATGCCAGAGTTCATGCTAGTTAAGACAAAGACTTACTGTACCTTGACAGCAGGACCATCTGGAGTTCATTCTTGTAATTAGTTTCAAACACACAGAGTCGTCCTCTGGCAAATAGGTATTTTAAGGCAACACAGGGCATGTTCATTAGTTCACTGTGAAACAAATGTTGAGCTTCATATAATTCTGAAAATGATATTTTCATCATCATAAGTAATCAGTCCTGATACAGAAAGAAGTGTGAATGTGTGTGCATGTGTGTGTGTGGTATGGATGTATAATTACATGGCTGCCCACCTGCAGGCTGGGAATTACAGATGATAGTCATGGAAGATTGATTTTTCATCCTAATAGCTTAGAGGGTGTCTTCTATATTGCAATTGTTTTGCCAATTCTTTGTAGGAATTGCATCTGGTAAAGGGAATTAAAGACATTCAGACTGTGAAAAGAATTGCAGTGCAAATGCATTAGCATCAAAGAGTTATTTGCATCTAGATACATATTCTGATTGCATATTTTATAGGTGAGCAAAGAACACAGTGCTATGGCTTTTATGGATCTGTCCAAGATATATGAAAAACAGATTCCTTTTTCAGCTGATCAAGATCCAGAAATAAAATATCTTCAAACACTAGGGATATATTTGCAAAGGCTGAGCTTGTAAGCTCTGTTAGATACTTATCTAAGTATAGAACTCTGAAATCTTTCTGCTTACTACTATGAGTAGCTATGCAAAATCTGGCTCCTTTTAAGTCACTAATTGAAATGAGGTGTGTGTATGGAAGCTGGATAGAAACGTCACACTGAAAAGATGAAGAGCTCAAATGGAAGCTTTCTCACAACCTAAATGTTTCATTTCTACTCACGAGTATAGCTTTAGTGCTCATCATTTAAAGTTATTCCATCTCTGAGATCATGGTAATTTTGGAAGTGCAAGAGCTCAGGAGTTTTCTGCTCATGTTTTAAAATGAAGTGTCTTTGTGAAAGAGAAGGATCAAGCTAAAACAAACCCTATAACAAGGGCTGGGTAAAGAACACTGGGTGAAGTGAAATCACTTGATAATGGAAGAACTAAGCACAAAAGGTAATACCACTACTGTGCAGTTGTTCTTCTCTTTGACTGTTTTCCACAGTTTTATTAATTCAATTGAACTAAACAAATAGGATGCTCAGAAATTGATCTGTTGAGAATCTCTAGGGTCTATAGCCCCACTCCAGTGAATGCTGCTTTGTGTAGCAGTGTGGCAGCCATACGCTGGAGCAGACAGCCTTTCCTGGACAGTACGACTCCCATTGGTCCCCATACCCTTGAAACATGCCTTTGGGAAATATGACTGAATACTTACTGGTTTATACAATTTGTGGCTATATGAAAGGCTACAATGTGTCACAGAGTGGCAAAAAATAAGGACCATTAATAAGGTGCACAAACCACTGCAGAATGACATAGTTTGAGGGATGAATTCTTAACCCGAATATCTTGATACTTCAACTACAAGTGGAAACAGAAGCAAGTTTCCAAAAGGCCATTTGCACCAGCTTGTTTCAACTAAAATGTGGAGACTGGAGTAAATCTTTCTAAACCTGTCATTCTCTCACTCTGGTGAAAAGATGTACCGAGTCTCAGAGCAGTTGATTTGTCATCCGAAGTCCCTATCTACTTTAATTCTTACGGGCAAAACTGTAATCAGCAGAGCGACAATTTCGGAACACCACTTTTGCAAGAAAAAAGCGCTGCTTCCTGTGTTCAAGATTGTGGTGGCATCTGCCAGTTCAGTTTATGTAGGAAACCAGAGTCAGGCAACTCATTATTGGAAATATTTTCTGGTATTGTTTTGTTCCTGTGTTATGAAGTACAGTAGCATGAATGAGACAGACATCCCAGTGTGACTGGGAAAACGCCTTCTAAGAGACAGGACTCCCAATCTGGTACATGGCACAATAAAATACTCAGTGTAGGTTTTAAAGATATGGTACAAGAAGCAGTCTTGTTTCTCAAGTGCTGGAGCAAATTAGCCCTGATGAGAGCAGAGATCTATTCTCTAGAGAAGAAGACCACAGTCCCCACCATGCTACTTCCCAACCCCAACATGGTTCTACAGAGCCAGTGTGAATACTCTCATTATTCAGCTGGGAAGCAATGCAGGCATAAATCCTGGCTCCACTGAAACTACTTGTAGGTTGAAGGGGGATTTTTAATTGACATCAGTACATCAGAATTTCACACAACCTAATTTTCAAATCCTTCTGGATAAAAAGGTAGAGCTTAGTCCTGCTATAAACAGAGACAAGTCACACACAGACAAAATGGAAATCATAGAATTATAGAATAGTTTGGGTTGGAAGCCACCTTAAAGACCATCTAGTTCCAGTCCCTTGCCATGCACAGAGACACCTTCCACTAGACCAAGTTGCTCAAAGCCCAGTGCAACCTGGCCTTGAACACTGACAGGGATGGGGCAACCACAGCTTCTCTGGACAACCTGTGCCAGTGTCTCACCACCCTCACAGGGAAGAACTTCCTTCCTTATATCTAACCTAAATCTGCCCTTTTCTAGTTTAAAGCCGTTCCCCCTGGTTCTGTCACTATATGTCCCTGTAAAATCAGTGCAGTTCTGTTCATCCGCACCAGTTCTGAATTTTGCTTTCTGATTTTCCCAGTTCCCAAAAGCACAGTGACTAGAGAGTTTGTGAATTTTATCTTCCATACAGCAGATACTAATATGGAGCATAAGTTAATCCATAAATCAATTATATCTTTACTTTTGTAAAACACCATACCTAGATGTGTGTGTGTTTATGTGAAAGAATATATCAGCATGTACCTCCACCAGCTAGATACTTATATTTAGCACCCTGGTAGCCAGAAAAATCAATCTGTATGCAATGACCACCTCATATCTCTTCTGTGACTGAGGATTCATATTGATTTTTTTATACTATTTTAGGCTTTATTCCTAGGAATTAATTTCAGCAGTTTTAGTACTATATATCAGTAAAGGTGAGTAAAATCTACAAAGCAGTTCATCTTTAACACAAATTAGCTCTAATATTTCTCCTTGATTAAGTATGATAGATAAGCAGTTTCACTATTTGCCATCATGCAAGGGAGAAATCTATTAGAGGGTTTATGAATTACAAGAAGTGAGAAAATGCCATTAATTCCTGGACTCCTGGATGATTAACAAATGAAGTTTTGCACAAAATAAAAGAAAATATGAAAAGTTACATTTTGTGTAACTCTGGTTGTGGTGTCATGGTTAAAAAATGCACCCTGAAACATGTTGTGGTAACCTGCAGTATATATGGACAGCATAGGGGGGGATGGGTCAGTAACGGACATATCTGCCCTATATCAAGCACATCTCCTGAATATGTACTCCCAAAATAAAGTCCACTTAGTTGGTGAGCATGAAGGATGGAATTAATCTGGTCATACAGAGATAGATGTAGTATAGAAATCTCCACTTCAGGTAGTCACACAGCTCTTTCTGTAGTTTTTGAAGGAGAAGATATTCATGGAGAAATCTAAGCATGAATCCTATATCTCTCTATTGACTACAAAGTGGAGGTCATCCATCTCTCCATGATCGTTCTCATCATTTCAGATGGAGACACCTGAAGTCTGGTGAGATAGATCCTTCCTGTAAGATCTGCAGATGCCTTATTTATTACCACTGAATATCTCTGAATCCCTGAAGTCTGATACTGCTACACCTAGAAATTCTTCAATTCTGTTAGTCCTAGACACTGAGTACTCCTAATCCTCAACTGAAGTCATGCTACGTACGCACTTCAATGCTTCAAATAAATTTCAATAGCTCCACATGCACCATCATTGGCAACTAGTCAATAGCAGAGCCCAGAGAATGTCTCAGCCACCTCCTAGAAAGAAGATGTGTAATGGTTGCCTAACATAGGCATTGAGCATTTTCTGAAGCACTGAGGAGCACTCATCTGACCTACAGCTGTCAGTCCTGAAAGTGGCACACAAGACACCTGCCTTAGATATATATGTCAGGGCACTGCAAGTGGCATTAGCCACTACTGCTAAAGTAAATAAATCCCATGCTCAGGTGTCTAGGGTGAACTGAAATACAGGCTGTAAAGGACAACTAACCTGTGAGAATTGTGTCAGTCATTTAACTGTCTTTGAATCTTTTGAGGTCTTCAGTTTAAATACTATCACAAGGGGCATCATCCACTGCTTAGGCTTCATTTACCCATTCTATCTCCTCTGGCTTCATGCTGCCTTTATGCACACATAATTCTTTCCACTCTGGAGTAAACCAGGAACATTTAATGGCTTTAATAAGGATAGTTCAAATGACTGGTAACTGGCTGACCACCTCTGAATAAGCACAGTAGCAAGCCACTGCCCTCCCACTTAGGACTGGTACCTGTGTTTAGCAAAGATGTCATTAACCATTTGAACAGCTTCCTAAGAGGTGCAGTGATCCTCTGTCATTTCTGACACCTTTATGCACAGGCTGAAGTGACCTTTTTTCTTAAAAATGTGACTAGCTCAACAAGACATAAAGGGCTTGATGCAGAAATTATTAGGTGGCATTCAGTGTGTCATGCAGGAGGTCAGAGTAGATAATCATAATGGCTTCCTCTGACCTTAACAGTCTCTGAAATCTACAAGCAGCTCATGGTTAAGAATCAAGTTAAAATATACAGACAGCTGTGAGCAGAAGTTACTCTCTGACCTTCAGCTCTGTGTGAGCCATGCATCAGAGTTATAGCAAAATTCATCATAGTGCAAGACTAAAAGATTTGAGTGGGACAAGACACCATGTCTTGATTAAACTGGCAGAAATGCCATAAATTAACTGTCTCCCTCCAGATCAGACACTGTTCTCTTTTGGGCTGGTTTTTTTTTTCTTTTTTGGGGCCCAGGTCTGCTAGTAAATATACTGCAGCAGATGTAAAAAACTATTTCCCTCTTTCTTACTTCTTGTTTCATTGCAAGTGAGAAACTGGGAGCACTGGAATCCAATACCTTCTGCCCAAGGGCAACACTTTACTCAGCTGCTCAGTGAAATGTCACCTCACATCAGCTCACATACCAACCTGAGCCAAAAGAAAACTCCCTCACTGAGAAGCTGTTCATACATTTCCCCAAGTATTCAAGTTTTATCTTTCCTGAGAAAGTTATTAGTGGTGTGAAATACATTGTATTCATATCATTATGAAATGGCAGTGATATGCCATACTGGTCACCACATAACCCAATCCTCCTCATTATTATTCCACTTATTCTGGTTACAGTCCCTAAGAGAGGAGCTCACAGAGCCAAGTGCTGTACCAACGCAGGATGTAAAGGTTTCTCCAAGGCACTCAGAACCAGCAGCAAGAGTTGATGGAGGATGCAAAAAACTATGGGTAAATAGGAAGAAGAAATGATCGTGGCTGTGGCCAGGTGGTTGGGACACATCAGTAGTCAATGTGAAGTTATTGTGGGCTTAATGGGAAAGAAAAGATTGTGAGGGCATAAGAGAGGGATGCTGGAGGCACACTACTTTCTTACACCATGACTGCTCCTAGATGCAAGGGACAGCAGGATAAATGTATGAAAACACATCATTGAAAGGTATCCAGGTGAGGAAAGAATGCTTGCAGCAGGGGCGGGGCTGGTGGTAACTGTGATGGGATGCAGAACTGACCTTTCAATTTGAGGATGAAAGCGGTCCATTAGAGAAGTCAGACAAGAAGGTAAATAGGCTTTGCTGTAGTACTGGGAAGCAGTGTGTCAAGGATTTAAAGAAGAGAATGCTATGGTCAGTGATATGAAAATTATTTCTTTTTTAACTCCATGGTGACAGGGTGCTGCCAGGGCAAGACCGTATTTAGCAGAACACAGAAAAGGAAGGGTGATTATGGAGGAAAAAAGATGGAAATTGCACAAAGGAATTTCAGTTACCCAGAAACTAACCAACCAACAAAACATAACTGCATTCAAACATCGATTATTTTCCATTGTTCCTTTTCTAAATCCTGGCACCCTTTTTTTTCTTCTATTTATAGTCATGTTGGGAGCACAAAACAGGGACACACAGAAGTATCTTAAGCAGCCCTGTATCACAGGCACAGTCTGAACCCTCAGCCATTACTCTATCCCTTAAGTTTCACAGGAGGGAGGTATTCTGCCCAAAACAACCTTGTTCTGGGTTCTTCTCCTGCTGTGAAGTATCATGTCCCTTTCCCAGAGAGGTGACTCACAGCAAGCAGTATGTTTGTGAGCAAAAATGGGCTAAGGCCTGGGTTAATTCTTTGCCACAGATGAGGGGACCTCCAAAGACAGTTTATCTCTGTCTCCCAAAGCTGGCCCAGAGCAGCTGAAGATCTGACTCACTGCTTTAACTTAGTGCAATTTCATAAACTTCTCTTGGGATTAAATCTTTTGCATTCAGCATAGCTTCTTGCTGTCTCCTCCACTGCTCCCTGGTTTGCTCCTCACTTAATTTTTGATTGATTTTACCCATGGATTTTGACTTTCTGAAGTTTATTTTGTTGTAGCATAATGTCTTTTTTCTTCTGGGCTGCCTTCCAAACACCGTTTGTTGAAATTGGCTCCTAAATTTTAATTAAAGGAACCTTTTGTTTGGCTTATAAATTAACATGTTCTGAGTTCTTTTCTGTCCACTTCGAGGCATCAAGCCAAACATGAAATACTGAAAACTGTCTAGACATATCATCCTTCCTTTTCTCTGTGCTCAAGTTTCTCTCCCAAGAGACAGAGATACTGCCAGTAATGTCTCTGCCACAGTCCTGTGACCTCCCATTGGAAATACTCTCTACAGAACAACTGACCTCATGGCAGAGGAGTCATATCAATAAGAGCACATCAGCACATTAACTGAGTGACAACGTGGGCTTTGCTGTCCTGCTCTTGAACTCCTGCTCAGAAAGACAGAAGCGGGTGTGTATTATCACACACTTTTGTCAGTTGAAGTTGTGTTAAACACTCAGTTCTGCTCACAGGAGATTAGACAGGATAAATAAAATAAGCTTCCTGTTTTAAAAAACTTAGTAAGCACCTTTATTTGAAATAAAAAGGGGAAATACAAACACAAACACCTGCCCTCATCTTTTCATCCCTCTGTTAGATATCTTCAGATGTGTGAAAGAGATTCCACAAGGAGGATACAAACAGATAAAAGATCAAGGCACACAGGATCAATCCACACACAGGATCGCTGGGGCTTAATGACCTGACCCGCTGAGCACAGGGAGCTCACCATCCCAGTACAGCACCCCAGTCCCTTTGCTGTCTGAGGCACCACCTCAGGAGAGGAGAGTTGGTCTCTGCAGCCCCAGGGCATACCCTCGATGGTGCCGAGTCTCCCTATTTCACCTTCATTTTTTTCTTGAGGGTTTTACACCTGCCCAAAGTGGGGTTTTCCTCATGAACCTTTGAGCTGGTAGTGATGCCATCTCAACCACCCTACCTGTGCCTGTGGTATCATCTTGTGTCCTTTGGCTCTGCTCTACAGATGTCTTGTGGCTCCTCCTGATGACTGTGCAATGCCTGCAGTAGCCTGAGCTGTGGCTACGCAGGCATGAAGGCTGTAACAGATCTGGGCTTTGAGGTCTTGGGCACGGGTGGTTGGTGCTGGGGTGGGGTGAGGAGGCGACAGCCAGGGCTACAGACAGGAGTTTACATCACAGCAATAAACCCAGAGATGAAGAAATGAACACAGTAGTGTATTGCTGAGTCAAAGCCTGGATCTTCTATATCAAAAAGCAGTACTTAGTATTTATCAAATAGCAGTTTACATCCTGACATAAGAAGGGCAATGGGATCTGCTAACAGAATAAGTTTCAAACATCCTTAACCCAGGTTTTCATCACATACAAGCCATTATCTTTTCTCTTTGCTCTCTTTCTTCTCTGCTATTAAATACACAGAATGTCAGATTCCCTACCAGCACTGTAAACTTCAGTGACACTGCAATGGAAATCTGTCTGGCCCAGTTTATAGAATACGAACATGGTTTGGGAGTCAGTGCCAAGTGAGCAAATTTTAATGCTTTGTGGGATGAGCCACAACACAGACCAGGGAAGAACTTAAAGAGGTGGAGAGGGGTGGTTACACTGAGCAGCTGGTAAGTGTCACAGTGATTGGCTGTGTGCGGTCCCACCAGATTTATCTGTGTGCTTCAGTGAAGAAAAATACCTGGCACTCAGAGGTATGGCTGAGGTAAGATTGGCTCTGGAGCTTCACCTCCAAGCCATGAAGGCTGGGGTGCCATGTGAGACACTGACAGAATTGTATCTTCTGCCAACCCCACAAAAACAGGCCCAGATTGGGTACGGTTTAAAACCTCTGAAAAATCTGACTGCATTTGGTCCCTCTAGACTTTCTGGAGTTACAATGAAGAAGGTATCTACTGAGGTACACAAGATTTGAGAGAGTGTGGCACAGTGATTTTAATTTTCAAGAAGCTTCAGAAAAACCCAATATAATAAGTTACATAAATTTTATCTACTGAATGAAGGCAGGTGCTACTGAATGAAGTATCACGATGTTGGTACAGAACACCAGCAAAATAAAGCTGCACACTTTAAATTTGGGAATTTCCGTGCTTTGCGACCTGCTTCTTTTTCCATACCATCATATTATTCCTGCTGGAGCCCACTGTCTGCACTATTCTGCACATCAGCTCCTGCCCAGCACAAGTGCTTGTGCAACAGAGGCAGAGTCTTCAGGACTGCAAGAATTAGTGACCCCTCAGGGCTCAGGCAACAGAGTCCTGTCTTGACCGCTCCAGCGCAATGGCATGACCTGCAGGTGCCCTTCTTTTACTGTACAACTTGTCTCCACAACCAGCTGTGGCTGCTGGAGACCTAAGATGGGGGGAGGCTTTTTTTGCCTCTTGGAGAAACAAGTGTGCCAGGATGGACACGTCGATGGGAGCACTACAGCTATTCTGCAGCTGTCTACCAAGATTCAGTGAAGTCCGTGAGTCACACCTAACCACGACATCAAAGCTTGCAATTAATTCACTCCTTACCAATCCTACTGTGACATTATAACTCAGCATGCTGGAAATGCTACCTCACAAGGAAGTTTTGAGCCCATCAGTCATTAGCCTGTCTAAAGATCAACAGATGTTAATTGAATTTTGCTCAGTGTTCCCCTTCTCTGTGCAGGATTATCCTAGGCCAGGGTAAATGAGCTACTATTCCCACAAGCCTTGATGGCAGTTATTTGCTATAGTGTTCACAAGAATTGGACAGCTATTTCTACATCCCTTTATGAGGAACTCTTTTTTTTCCTCCAGGAGACTCTTCCTTACCAGGTTCTGCCTAGGAGTAGATGGAACCAAAGGAAACTAATGGCAGCTTGTGCAAACAGAATTGTTTATACAAGCACAATAATTTCCATTAAAATGAATAATTTGAATGCTGTAAAATAAAATGGGTGTAATAAAATGTAAGTGTGTACATACACACACACACACTTTGATATGTGGACACATATATAAAATCACAGGATCGTTGATGTTGGAAGGGACCTTTGGAGTTTGTCTATTCCACCTCTTCTGTTCATAGTATGGTCACCTAGAGCAGGTTGCTCAGGAGATTATCCATCCAGGTTTTTAATATCTGCAAGGATGGAGACTTCACCATCTCTGTTTCAACCTGTTCATGTGTTTGACCAACCTCACAAGAAAAAAGTTATGTTTAAATGGAATTTCTTGTATTTCAGTTTGTGCCCACTGTCTCTTGACCTGCCACTGGGCACCAATGAGAAATCTGGCTCCGCTTTCTTTACTGTCTCTCATCAGGTATTTATGCATACTGATAAGACCCCTCTAAGCTTTCTCTTCTCCAGGGTGAACAGTTCCAGCTCTCTCAGACCCTACATGCACCAATGCCTTACTTATTTTTTTGGTGCTTCACTGAACTTCCTCTAGTATGTTGAGTTGTCTCTTGTAGTGAGGAGCCCAGCACTAAACCCAGCATTCCAAATGTGCTTCACCAGAGCTCAGTGGAGAGGACAGATCTCACCTTCCCTGACTTGGTGGTGACACTCTTCCTGGTGTAGCCCAATCGTCTTGTCTATCAACTAGTCCTCCCAGTTTTTTGTTGTCTTCAAATCTGCTGAGGTCATGCTCTGTCCCATTGTACAGGTCATTAATGAAGATATTAAACAACGTTGGCCTCAGTATCAGTCTCTGTGGTACAGAGCTAGTTACTGGCCTCCAGCTGTACTTCATGCTGCTGATTGCAAGTCTCTAAGCTCAGCCAGTTTTCAGTGCCTTTCACTGTTCATTTATCTAGCCAATGCTTCATCAGTTTGTCGATGAGGATGTTATGGGAGAGGGTGTCAAAGGTGCTGCTAAAGCAAAAATAAACAACACCCACTGCTCTGTCCTGATCCATCAAGCCAGTCATGTCCCTGTAGAAGGCTATCAGACCAGTTGAGCCTGATTTCCACTTTGTAAATCTGTACTGACTACCCCCAATCACTGTCTTGTCCCTGAGATATACACATGCACAGATACATACATATATATACGTATACATACATATATATTAAAAAAGCAGTTTAAATTATTCCACACATAAACATGATCCGAATAATCCAAATGTTCCTAGGCCTTAGACATCATTGAAGAAAATTCTTTAAGAAAATTGGTTTGCCCCAAAATGTAATTAAAAAAAAAAAAAGAAAATCAACAAAACAAACCAGGCAACAAGGTGTTAGCATGAGGAAGCAAAATGGGCAAGACAATGAGTCTAGCATCCAGAATAGCATCTCCTAGCTGTCCCATTTAAAGTAGATGGACAGGTAAGACTCTGTGGACCCCATAGCTGGGCAGCACAGGACACTGGGTGCTGGAGAGCAGCCCTCATGTGGCATCACTGAGGAAGGGACTGATGGCCTTGGGGAGCTGACATGGGGTCATGGGCCCTGTGCAGGGTGGGGGGAGCCCTGGGGAGAGTCCTTCTAGTGCACTCAGCGCCCTGACATACACTTCTCTAGACAATCCTGCTGTGCTCTGCTTTTGCTTTCCAAAATACCACGATATTCATTTTATGGTAAGAATTCTAATTAAGTCAATTAGGCAAAATTAGAGAAGTACCTTAGATGGCAGGAGAAAATTATTTACCTTATTCTACTGCCTGAGGACTCTTAAATGCACAAGTAAGTAAATATGTTTAAATGCAGCTGGCAGTGTTTGCAACAAGTGAAGCTATGAAGAATGCTGATGAGTGCATAAATCATTTCATTCAGTCATTCCAAGCAAAAGAACGCTGCGAATGAGCAATATTTATTTTACAGATTTATACTTTACCCTTATCAAAGCCCATCAGGGAAATGCACTGCCTTTTACCAGCCACCCAGCCTGCCTGTGAGTTTGTGGTAGTTGAGCAGAGCTCTGCTCAGGACTGGCACTATCGGGCCATATAAACCTTTTTGGACCTGAGTAAACTACTCACAAGGCAGGATTTGCATCAAGACAGTTAGCCTGGTTCATTTGCTTGGTTTTTGCTCTGAGTTAAAGCTGTGTGAAGGCTGTGTCAAGGTGAAGTTTTGTCAGCAATAGCTCAACTGTCTATAACCTTTAGAAAGCTTTATTAAAGGCAAAAGATTCAGAAATGGGAACTAGTACTCCCATCTGGCTTCGGTAAGTCATTGAAAAAAAGGTACATCATTACCAAATTAGCCCCTTTCTTGAAATATTACAAAAGCCAAAACTGTTATTTTTGTCAGTAAATATTTTAGGGCTGAGCTGGGATGTCTGAAACAGTCATTAAGTGGCCAACAGGTAAGGGTGCTTTCTGCTTCCACCCTATCACTACGTGCAGGAGTTGTTAGGGCATCTTGGCAGGACTGTGCTTCAAACGGAAGGAGTGAGGCATTCCTTCCTTTCCTTTTCCCACCTACATCTGCATCTTGCCTATTAGATTATCAGGGGGAAACACTCAGAAAGGTTGTCCAAGTAGAAGCTGGTCATTCTGGTAACAACTGGAAAGTTTGAAAGGAGTTCCACCTCCAGAGTGCAGGAACAACTGACAGTGTTACAAGGAGGAAAAATGTGTTATAAACATAAAAATACAGACATTTGTGTGACATATAATGTTACCAAAGCAAGTAAATAAAATTTGTTATTGCAGTATTTAAAACCTGAAGTTTGGAATCACTGTTATTTGAGTTGATGCACATTTCTTTAAGTCATCTTTGTTTCAAGGAGATACCAATCATGACTGTATGCCCTAGTTACTGAATGTAAGAGAGCAAAATAAGAAAGTCCCTGCAGCCTCTGAGACACAAAGTAACAAATACACAAAAGGTGTACCTAGCTAGGGCAATGCTTCTCAAGGTGGGATAGATGGATCTCATCTGATCTGTAACACAGCATTAAGGAATTTAATATCCCAATCTAGCTTTACAGAACTCAGGGAATCCCTAAAACCTTGGTGATGATCTAAGCATTGTTTGGGATGTATGTACGGAAGACAAGAGCTGAAGAAACACTGTTTTCAACATGACACGTGCTGGAGTCCACAGCCCACATCCTCAAATACCTTTTTATGTGCTGGAATTTTTCTGTATCTCACCAGAGTTTTCAAAATCACTACCCCTCTAAACCCATAGGCAGCAAAGGTTTGGAGAAGGCTCATGCAGACAGGCATAAGCCCTGTCAATGCTCTCTGTCCTTAGGGGTTTTCAAGACTGAACTGGATGAAGCCCAGAGCAGCTTAGTCTGACCTCAAGCTGACCCTGCTGTGAGCAAGAGGTCGGACCAGTGACCTCCTTAGCTCACTTCCAACCTGAATTACTCTGTGATTTTCTGGTGATCATAGATACACAAGGTATGGGAGGCCTGAGCATCTAACTGGACATCTGGGCATTTTTCGACACT
>NW_009935896.1:0-19335 GCF_000696875.1 Nestor notabilis
TTGCCAGCTGGGCTTAAACCACGACAGTAATGAATCAGTTCTTGCTTATGGTAATAACTTCACAAGAAAGTTTTTAACCAGCTACCATTGAGCAACTGTGGTCCTGCACCTCCCAGCTGTTATAATCAGGAGTTGATGGGTATGTTTCTGTTGCACAGGAAAGAAGAGAGCATGTACGGGTATTGATTTCAGCCAGGAGAGGTGCATAGTGGAGTCTTCTAGGAACAATTAGGCATGATGCTTTAATTTCATTACTTTTACCCATAGAAATTCCAGCCAAAAGAAAGACTCCTAATAGCCAAATCTTTATTTAGTTCCTTAGCTAAAACCTCTGTTGACTTCATGGAGACTTATTTTTTGTGGGGAGTGACAGAATAAATTACATGTTTGTCGCAATTCATGTAACAAATGTGGTTTGGCATAGTGACTTTTGCACTGCTGAACATATCACATTTGTATTCATATTTTGACCATAAAATATTGGCTATTTTTAAGAGAAGATTCATGCACAGCAGAGGCATTTTATCATATAGACTGCTATTTCAATTGCATTCTAGCTTATGCAGTGTCCTCTGTGATATGCCTTTTGATAAGTAGATCAATAAAAAGTTGAACAACAAAACTAATACATTCCCCATTTGTCTGTGTCTTACCTCTATTTGTCAGTATTCTTCACATGGTGCATTTTGTCAATGAAGTTTAACACTCAGAACTGAGTGGATTATTTCACCAAAGTCAGCATCTGTGCAGGTGTACACACAGCAGAAGACAAGCACCTCTTACAGATGCTTGCCACTATGGAACTTTGGATGCCCTTAAGGCAGCTGAGATTCTACTGGTTGTTGTTAATGGTTTTTGGAGCAAGCATATGGTTTTAAGTACAGGTTTAGTTGTCTGTTCTCTAGACATATATATATTCAAAATAGTTCATAAATAGTTTTCTTTGATAGCTTATATATACTTGTCTTCATTTTCTTTTCAAAATAAAACCTGATTAGTTTGAAATAGTAAGTGTTAGTCCATGGGAGTTATAACTGGGAGTAAGAAATATACTTTAATTAATCTAGATCTACATTTGGTCATGAAATACCAGTTTCCCCCCCGATGACTTCTGGCTGTGATATATTAGGCTGGTGTTTTGACTGGGAGTCCAGCCCCTAGGGGAGAAAAAAAGAAAAAAGAACCTCAGTTGGGCTTTCATGTGTCTTTACAGGAACATAGCCAAATCAAAATATTTAGTTTTCAGGCCTCTGGTCTTTAAGGAAAATGAAATAAAACAAAAGCAGTTTTCTATGGAATGCACACGGTTTTTGCAAAGAAAAAGAAATGGTTGGTCAAAAGCCAAATTTTCCGTTGAAATACTTTCAATGTAAAATATTCAAGCAACCATAAAATATAGTGATAAATATAAATTGAGGGAATTTAACATTTCAGACAATCTCTTTACACTCACTCATTCTCACACACAGACACACACATGCACAAAGGAGGGACTGCTAGCGAGCATGTGGTGTTCATTTTACTTGTCATGTAAAGAATCAGGAAAAAGGCAGTGAAGAGATGTTTTCTAAGTTATAATCCTCAAGCAATTAAAAGAAAAAATATTCTCCTGCAAGGTGTATTGAAATCAACTAACATCATTAACATGGTACTTCACTGAGAAACTGCCTCCTAGCCTTTAATGCAGACACCTGTAAAAGATAACTGAACTTTGATATAAAATTTTTAGAATATTAATTCACTGAATAAGCATGGGTTCTCTAACTGTATAATTTTAAGAGGAAAGACAAATTTAGGGTGGTTATAGTATTCCCTGTACTGTTTAATGAGACAGAGAATTAGCTCAACTTCAGATGTGTCATATCTGGTAAATCAATGGATTATTAACTTTAATGCAGTAATTGCATTGTTAGTCTCACATTTAACAACATTAAAGTCCAAGATAATGGTTGGGAAACTTGTGAAATAATAATCTGTACATCACAAGTTCATAATAAAAAGTGACCTGTGTGTATATGTAAATGGATAAGGTGGATGGTGAAAAACAGCAAAAGCAGTTGAGGAGAAGAGAAGGGAGAAATAAAGATACATACAAGTGACCATTTATAATGATATTATCCAGAAAGCAATTTAAGCACAGGCATAACCCATGTGGTTTCTATTCTGGTCACTAGCTAAAGCTCTAAAATTAATTATGCTATGCTAAGAAAGGGCAGAAACCTGTAGCAGTACCCTCTACAGGATAGGGCACATGTACGCTTGACTCTTATCAGATCCACCAGTCTTGCACAGAAAAGACATTTATTGGGCCTTTGATTAAGGCACTAGACAAATTCAGGGATTTGATTTCTAGGCTGGAATCATGCCTCAGGTGAATCATAGATGCATCCAGATAAACTCCACTCCCCAGTCATGCCAGAACAGAGAGAGGTGCTCCTAAAGCTGCAGAGGAGCAGCCATTAACTGACACCCATTGATGGGCACTGGCCAGCTGCAGGATTTTCTGGGTAACAGATCCCCAAGTTTCATCTATGTACCTCAGGATCAGGTCTCACACCTTTAGCTGTGAAGCCCTTTCAGAACGTATGAAGTTTTTGTGGATGGAAAAGGGTGGTTCCACGACAGCTTTGCAGGAAAACAATTAGAATGTGGGTCAATATCATAAAACATAAAACTAGATTATAATTCTAGTTTGTAGCAGTCCTCAGTAATCTGAAGGAAAAAATAAAAAGCTGCTGTTGTGACAAGGCAACAGAACAGCAAGTATGCAGACCAGAACTCTTTTATTTTCAAATATACTAGAACAATAGTAGTTCTGAAAGCCCTCAGGAACAAAAGGTATTTTTTGCTCATCTTCATACAGAGAGGTCTTGAACATGCCACTTTTGTATAAAATAACAGTAGCTGTATGCTGCAGTAAGGGATCGGACTCCTTTCCAGGCAGTTGTTGGCTGCTTTCTGCTTTGATCTTAATAAACAAAATCTTTCAGAAATTAAGTGAAGTGGTGGGAAGTCTCAAGACAATGAAGCAAAAGGCCACAGATGTCTGTTTCTGTTATAGACCAATTAGCCATCAGACAGAGTGAAATAAAGACAGGTTAATTCCTTATGTTTTGTGTACTTGCGATCAACAGGATGTTTCAGAGATTCCTTAGATGGATTTTGTGTTAAGTTTAGGATAGTTTATTATGTAAACACTTGCTTATTATCAGAGATTTTGCTGTATAGAAAGGATCTCAAAGCCACAATTTTTCTTTGTAGAAGGATGCTTGAAAATTTTATATAAACATTGGTCTTGAGTATAGAAGTTTTATTAAAAATTACTTTATATCAATCTGAAAATGTCAATGCCAATAGTGAACTTACTTACACATCTAAGCATCTAAGCACTAC
Source organism: Nestor notabilis (assembly GCF_000696875.1). NCBI lineage: Eukaryota > Metazoa > Chordata > Aves > Psittaciformes > Psittacidae > Nestor > Nestor notabilis. The sequence continues at coordinate 3,394 of NW_009935896.1, forward strand.
AGGAACGTATGTGGTTAGGTGCTGAGGTGAGATTTTTTGAGCAGTATATTTTCATTTAGGTATTTCAAATAACACACAGTTCTTCTTTGACTTTTTTTCTAGGTACAATTACTGCTGCATAATGTAAATTTCAAATATTCAAGAGCAGGTTAAAAAGCTTCATGATGGACAAAATATTTCTGAGACAGAAACATTCTGATATCTGTTTCTATATTTAACTTTACTGGGAGGGCTGGGGGAACAGGAGAGGAACTCATGTTCTCAGAAGCTCCTTTACTTTAGGCTGTTTCTGATAAATTATTGATTTAAAGAGGAGTCTAGGGTGAAGTTTTAGCTGGAAAGTTGCAGACTGATTCTGGAAATAAAAAAAGCCACCCCAAACCTTTATCGGAAGGTCATACTGATTTTGAAGCAAAATATTTTCGAGTTTTGTTTTGTTTTGCTTTGCTTTGTTTTGCTTTGTTTTGTTTTGTTTTGTTTTTCTAAAGAAGAGTTATTTTTTGATATTCTGAGTCTATGGCATTCTGATGTTTCCCAGGTGGCAAAGTTTGGTAATCATACTATAAGCTACAATAGGAATTCCCTTTCTGCAAGGAAGCACACTAAGCAACAGTAAAAATACAGAAATTCAAAGGATCAAATAAATCACAGAAGCAAAATCTTGCAAGTCTCATGAAAAAAGATTTTGAAGTATCTTTTCAAATAAGAATCGGAGTATAATAACCATAGAGATTACTTCTAAACAAGGTCATCTATAACTGATATATACATTTTTTTCTGTAGATGCAGCTGGTGAGAAAGTCACAAACATTTTATTACTTCTCTCCAAGGTTATAAAGTTCTCATTTGTAACAATTTTTCTTGTTGACATCTGACCATGTTCTGCCAAGAAAGACTATTGTGATTACAGAATATCAGTACAAAAGACCATAACTGTATCTCTAGCATGGACTCTTCTTCCTCCCAAACAGCACCATTTTATTCAGCAAATCTCCATTTGACATGTGTTCTGTAATAGCTGTCTGTGTCAGTAAAATAAATAAGCTTTCCCTTATGCAAAGCCAAGACAGCTAGGAAATGTTAAGCTGCAAATTTTGTTCTATCTTATATATCATCAATAGACCTGTTTAATAGCTTTCAGCTGGATACACCTGTGCAATTCTGTTAAGGGAAATAGGGTGGTGGTGCCATCCAGAGAGCTTAATTTGTAATTTAATGTTGCACAGATGTAGCTGGGAGCTCATTGGCTTTGCAAAACATTTGCAACTAGCGATGATAAGTGACATAAAAAAAAGCACCCTAGAACATCTAACTTGATTCTAAGGAATGCAGAGAAAGCAGTCAGAAAAAAAACCCAACCCAAACCAAACCAAAACCAAAACCAAACAACAAAATGAAATAAAAAAATGAATAATCCCACCATTTTATCTATAAACAAAGCATATTTGATACAGAACTTCTTGCATGATAATATTTTGGAACCCACAATGCCATTAGCACAGAGATTTTTCAGGATAGGACCACACTTACATTTAAGAAATTAAAAGCTACAGACTAAACTACTGATTAGTCTGTAACAGGCCTTTTTTTTTTCACCACTGAGGAAATGGCTTTATTCAAAATCTGCAAATCTAAATTCATAATAAGGGAAGGTTTGACCAACATACCCAACATGACGAAAAGACGGAATTAATGTTGCCATGATTTTATAATGAGAATAGCTCCTGCAAAGACATAGAAACATTTGTTAAGACAACCAAAACAGAGCCTTTGTTAACAGTAACTTTTGCTTGAAAATGGGCTATATCATGATAACCACTCCAGATCCACAGAGTAAAGAAAAATGGTTCTTCTGAACTAACTACAAAGTTGCATTCATTAATTGTCTTTAGACTGTGTGGTCATGCACTGTCCTTCATTTGCACATGTTATAAAATATGGTCTGAGGGTCTGATTTGTCTGCACCTGCCTGCTTAAACAGCCTGATTAAGAAGCTGCACAGATTTAGTAGAGTCTGTTTCATCAAATCTATGAGTTAAATCTACAAAGCCAAATATTTGTCTTGGAAATGTTCATGAATACAATTATAGGTATTTATATAAAATTAAAGCTACTAACCTTTCTTTTCATTTATCCAGGAAGAAAGACAAGTTTCTGACAGTGTGTTTCATGTGTCTTTTAGGAGATTTAAAAGTTAAATCATGAAAACATTTTTGTGCATATACAGTAACAGAAGGTCTTATAATTGTAGACTTTCATGAGAACTAGTAGAAGTGTAGTGCATTTGATCAATATGCTGTCAATATAATCTAATCTTTCGATCAATAAGACAGTTCTCCTATGACTTTTGCATGTATGATACCAATTCTGCAAGTCCAAGTTCATTATATTTGTGTATAAACTGTAATCAGATTTGCAGATGTCAGAATTGTCAAGACATATCATGTAGTAAGAAACCTCCTGCTTCTTCAGTGAAAGGGGTGTCAGGGTCTTCAATAGATGGAAAATAGCTCACTTCCAGATAATTACTATTTTCATTATTTATGTATATCTGTCTACATTCTAGCTGTTTATAGGAAATATGAAGTAATTGCCCTGAGCCTAAACATTTGGTTGAAATATAGTGTTTTACTATGTGCTTTTACTTATCTGTTCCTTTTCCCTGCCTTCTATGAAAAAGGTCTTGTAAGGTCTTTCCTTGCCTTCTTTGATTTGTATTATGATGATCTTTTTATATACTCTGACCTTTTTATTAAGACATCCTTCAGACTGGATAGCCACCATGATATATTATCACTTGTTTCTTGTAGTATAAGCATTTGTCTTATGCCCAGCAAAAGCTGACTTGATTTGTGCATAGACACAATTTCTGATCATTGCTTTTAAATTCCAAGGTATTAGTTTGCTCTCTCACCAGATGAAGTAGAACACATGATTAAAATAACTGTACAGAAACTGCAGACGTCTCAGGGCTACTGTCTCTCACTGTGGTATCCAAGCCTGGTGATAGTTTCCTTAAAACCCCAGCTTCTGGAACCATGTAAAGTTACAGAATTTGCAAAGATTGTACAGATTTCCTATGACTCTAAAATCAAGTAAAATAAATGGAAACTATTTGGTTTAATTTCACAGCTGTAAAGATTTCTCAAGATTTGATGATCTGATTCATGTCTTTTGGACACTGATTTGGCAATACTGGTACATTCGCAATCCTCCTAGCCAACTCTTACAAAAGAGAAGTGCAATGGCACAAACACTTCAAAACCCGCAGTCTGTCTGGAGATAGAAATGTAGAAGGACTGGGGCATGAGCAGACAGAAACAATAACTCTTCCAGAGAAAAACAAATGAATAAAACCAAGGAACTTATATATACTGTCCAATGTTAGATGTGACTTCAGTTCCTGGATGAATTTCTCTTGTTGAAATCTCTAAATGCCACTTCTGAGCCACCATCCAATTTCCAACAAGGCATAGACACATATATATCCCACTTTGTTTATACTCATAATTGAGGTTGAGTTCAGAGGGTTTATTATCTTCCCACTTCTCGCTGAAGGTAAGAGACATCTGCAGAAAGCGTACAGGAAAAATTTATATCCCATTTGGAAACTGAAGCTGTTGAATTTCAGGAAAGGCCAGACAGCAACCCCCTGCATTGCACAGTCCTGTGCCTATCAGTGAAGCCAGAACTGAAGGTCAAAATCCTTTGTTTGCTATAGGAAGGGAATGAGAGAGCGTGTCCAAAACTCTAAACGAGTTATAAAGACACTGGGGGTGATCCCAGGAATCATGAACTTCTACAGATGGTGAGGAAGAAGTCTAAACGTCTGAATTGTCATTTCTCAGTGACAACAGAAATCATTAATTTGCTACATTATGTGTCTTAGCAGTAATGACATGGGCTAAACTCAGAATCTTATAGTTAGGTATAGGTCGTATAGTCTACATCACGATTTTAATCATAGAATCGTAGAATCATAGAATAGTTAGGGTTGGAAAGGACCTTAAGATCATCTAGTTCCAACCCCCCTGCCATGAGCAGGGACACCACACACTAAACTATGTCGCCCAAGGCTCTGTCCAACCTGTCCTTGAACAGCGCCAGGATTGGAGCATTCACAACTACCTTTAATGTATAAAATCTACATTTATGAATATATATTTATGAATCAATTTTATAGGTTAACATATTTAAAACATACATGGGTGAACACCTGTCGTGGTTCAAGCCCACTTATTATTACATAATAAGTGTGTGTGCTCAGTTGTGTCAGCTTACAAAAAACTGAAGAAAGAAGAGTTCTATTTTTCTTATCACTTAACAGTTTAAACATCCAGCGGGAAAAGATGGAAATATGGGTTCTACACTACAAGAATTATTCATATCATTTGTATATTTGAATACTTCAATCTTTTCTAGCAAAAGACATTTACCTGTGTCCAAAGACACTGACATGTCTTTAAAAATCAGGTTTTCTAGATAAATCTTTAACATAGTAAAAATGGTGATTTTAAATTATTAAATTATTAAATCAATGTTTCTTTCAAAAGGACTGTAACCTGAAAATGCATTTTACAGGCAGCCAAAAAGAACAGCATAGTGGAAATCACTTCTCAAGTCACAAAGGTGAACCAAATGGGGAATTGCTTTTGTTGTCTTCGAACAAAATTGCAGGGAAAAGAAAATTTAGGGAGGATATTTTATATGATAGTGTGGACATGTGTGAGAAACTAGAAGTTGTGAGTTATTAATAATTAGTTACTAGTGAGCTGCTTAGGCTCCTCTAACATAAAGGTGATTCAAGCTTTCTGCATTAATCCTGTCATATGCTGAGTGCAGTCACAATAAAACAGCCAATGAATGTTCTACGGTTAGCATTTACCTAGCCCTCCTCCTCTGCTAGCAGGAAGCCTGTCTGGAAAAAAACTGTCAGTGAAATGGTAAGCTGTAAAGAGTAACATTAGTAAATTCCATGTAAAGAAAATATTTGAACAGTGAATTACTGCCAAAAAATTCAGAAAAGTGATTCTCAGCAGATGTATTTTTAATTCCTGATTTTGCAAATATATCCAGATGTGATTAAAATCAGTCTATTCTGTATGTAAAATCAATCATCTGCACATTTTTTTTTTAATATTAAGACATTCTTCTGTAAATATTTGTATAGCTTTGGAAGATCCCAGTCCTGCACACACTCACTAATAAGTGGAGTGCTTATGACAAGTACAACCCTTCATAAATGCAGTCTAAAATTTATACTAAGGTAGCAGTGAGTGTGTGAAGCAAAACTGTGCTTATGCCAAAATGCATTGAAGCACAATCTCAAACTTATCTTTATTCACAAATATGCTCAACAGAATGATTCTTAGGACTAAAGTACCTAAATCCCACTGGCCCAATTGTTTTCTGAGAGAATGCCCATTTCCTTCTCCAGCTACAGACATTATGCTTGCAGTCCAAAATCATACTCCTTTTCTACTGCATGACATAGCTTCTCCTTTTATAAAATCAAGTTTGGAAGCTACCAGCTCAAAGGATATAATCCTCCAAACCTGTCTAAGATGTATCCGTTCTGTTCCTACTGAACTGCTGTTAAAGTACAGTAATTTGCAGTAGTTTGATATATATCTCAAAATAATAATTTGTGGCCAACATTGTCTCATGATTCATGGTATCAATAGACAGACCAGAATTTACTAGAATGGATTTTTACGACAAAGCTTGATCCTGTGATGTTCGTGGGCTTTTTCCATTTTGGTACTAAGTCTATTTTATTCTGTTTGTTATTTTCACAGCACAATGGACTGAAGTACTTAGCGAAAATAAAACAATATTGCATTTCTATGCAGATATGGAAGTTTGTTTTACCTGGTTTTAGTCTGATGGCCACCTCAATGTAAGTACAGATATTTTTCTAAATGCTTTTAGAAATAATGCTTCAAAGAACTGAAATGAGAAAATATTGCAGCTAAAGTATTCTCTTGCTCTTTTCATGTTGTGTTTTCTATGCTAAGAATTTTTTAAATGGTTATCTACTTTGAAAGTTTCATGCTGGCCGTGATAGAAAATACAATGCACTTGAGATTCCATAGGCTTTTTTCATGTGTATTTTAAAAAATCATAGAATCATAGAATAATTAGGATTGGAAAGGACCTTAAGATCATCTAGTTCCAATGACCCTACCAGGAGCAGGGACACCACACACTAAACTATGTCGCCCAAGGCTCTGTCCAGCCTAGCCTTGAACACTGCCAGGGTTGGAACATTCACAACTTCCTTGGGCAACCTATTCCAGTGACTCACCACTCTCACTGTAAAGAACCTCTTCCTTATATCTAATCTAAACTTCCCCCGTTTAAGTTTGAAGCCATTACCCCTTGTCCTACCACTACAGTCCCTAATGAAGAGTCCCTCCTCAACATCCTTGTAGGCCCCCTTCAGATACTGGAAGGCTACTATGAGGTCTCCACACAGTCTTCTCTTCTCCAGACTGAACAGCCCTAACTTTCTCAGCCTATCTTCATATGGGACGCACTCCAGCCCTCTGATCATCCTCGTGGCCCTCCTCTGGACTTGCTCCAGCAGCTCCATGTGCTTTTTATGTTGAGGACACCAGAACTGGACACAATACTCCAAGTGAGGTCTCACGAGAGCAGAGTAGAGGGGCAGGATCACCTCCTTTGACCTGCTTGTCATGTTGCTTTTGATGCAGCCCAGGATACAGCTGGCTTTCTGGGCTGCAAGCGCACACAGAAGCCAGCTCATGTCAAGCTTCTCATCAACCACCACCCCCAAGTCCTTCTCCAGAGGGCTGCTTTGAATCTCTTCTCCACCCAACCTGTAGCTGTGCCTGGGGTTGTGCCAACCCAGGCGTAGGACCTTGCACTTGTCTTGGTGAAACATCATGAGGTTGGCATCAGCCCACCTCACAAGCTTGTCCAGGTCCCTCTGGATGGCATCCCTTCCCTCCAGTGTATCAACCAAAGGCTATAATGTTGAAAACAGTCCAGCTGTTTTCTGTTTCAGTGTCAAACACAAATGGCAGGGAAGTTTTGAGAGGAGTTTGTGTAGAGGAGGATTGAAGTTATTCTGTAATACTGGAGCAATATATGTCATGTCCATGATAAATTTTTGTGTTTTGACCCAAGAAGTTTACTTACCAACTGTTATTGCACCCACTGTCCCACACTGCTGCCCAGCTGAGTCTGGAACCTGGCTGGGGATTTTTCCTCCTCTTCTTTTTTGGCAGACAGGTTCTGGAAGGTTACACCTACCTGGAAAAGAAATTACAGAAGTGCATCCTATTTGTAACTAGTTTCATATAGAAGGAAAAAGAACAAATAAATCAGATTAATTCTTTTTTCCATTTGCCACTCATTCTGTCTTAAAAATATTAAATGCCAGAGTCTCTGGGTAGTGGCTTCCATCACAGCAGACTCTTCTCTGCAGTCCAGTAAAAGACAGAAGAGGTAAGCTTCTAATTACTATTACCCATCACTGAAGAGGAGTGGTTTCTGATTCCCACTGTTCTGATGGTCACAAATATTGTTTTAATTTTTAACAATTTTTCATGGCTGATTATTTTGCCAATTAGTTCTTAAGTCAGCAATGATTTTTATATTATAAAGACAATTATTTTCTAGCTTACTCATATATAAAATAGTACTCTTGTTTTCATTCAGCACTTCCAAAAAGTCAAGCCTTTCTCTGCAAGCCAGGTTGCCTATTTGACATCTTTCTGGAAATAAAGCTTATGTTGACATCAGTCAACCTAAGTCCCTGAGTAGACTCCTCCACAGACACTGACCCTCACTGCTAAGTTCAGTGGCACATTGCACTAATGTGTAAAGTGAGCATCTGTGAGCAATAACGAGCAGCTGAGAGCTGCACTTGGTTACATTAGGCTGCATGCACATGGCTGTGTTGTTTCTGTATGCAAACTAGCTTGTGTGGAACTAGCCTGGATATCTATTTACCAAATATTCTTGTGCTTTAAGCATCAGAACTAGCTTATGTGAACAGATGTGGGTGTCTTTTCACTATCCTCAAATTGTTCTTAATTTCCTAAGTGCTCTGAAGGATTAACTTTCTTTGCCCTCCTCTATTGAGTCAAGTGAGACAAAACGCAACTGTCCAGTTATAGGGTGATAAAATCTGTCTTTTCTCCCAGGGGAAAAGTGTTCACCATACAGTGAAAGCACACTGCATTTTCCTGTATTGTGAGTATATTAGCTTTCCTTGATGGTAATACCTAAAACATTATTATTCTTGCCTTGAATTTTTTGCTTAGATGTACTGATAAAAAACCATATTACTAAATGCCTAGATCCTGTAATATTATGCCAACAACATTTGTATTAAGTCTTCCAAGAAATAATCATCATGACAAGCTGATGGTATACTTGTGGAGTTCAGATATATGACCAACAGGATTTCTATTTGGTTTTATTTTAATGGTGTATTTACCTTTTAAGGCTTTTTTCTTTTCACTGTCTGGTATTCCAAAGGTAGTTCATACTTTATCTTAACAAGAAAAGATATAGATTTTTATAATAAACAAAATTTGTCTGAAATAATGAATTACATAGATTTCCTATATTTCTGATACGTATGAGGAAAATTGTTCTATACATACATTTCAAAATGCCCCATTTGTTTTCAGCATGAAATTAAACATAATGACTCACAATTCTATAATGGGTTTCAGTTAACTGAGATTCTGCCAGCAGGATAGGTGATACTCAGAGCTCTTGTTTCACTTCAAGAAAACAAAGCAGCAATCAAATTGCCCTCCTAAGGACAACTATTGTTCTTCACTGATGCCGCTTGTTTGTCTGGGACATTATTATTGGATATACTAATAGCATCTTCTGAGGTTAGCTAATTGGGAGAGTATGAAACCTGAGTCATATGTAAATTAATTTTTCTTCAGTCATTTGTTTTGTGTTGAGGTGGTGTTGATGTAGGGCTTGACATTGATTAACTAGGACCACAGGTTCCTGGCCAAAGAAGAGAAGTAGAGCTCTCCTTACCTCATAATGCAAAAGAATCAGAGATTAGCTGAAAGCCTTAGGTATCTTTGTAACTGCTTTCAGGCAGTTGATGACTGCCACTCACTTTGTTGCTCAACAAAAACAAGTTAAGATACCTATATTTTTTACTGATCTATGATCACAGATCTTCCACTTCAGCTGCCTCTACTTGGTGTCAGTTTGTTCCCTTTCCTCCACAGAAAATATTTCAAATGAGAAAGGAAAATGTGTCTGATTTTCAGCATGATTTTTCCAATGTTAGAGAAAATTAAGAGTCTAAGTAGTTTGCATTAGCAGCTGGTGTTTCTTTGACTACTTAAGGAAAATAAATGATTGGATCTAGAAATCATAGCAATGTAAAAGTAATGTTAAGTTGGACGAGCAGGTGGTATATGAGAGATTTGATTTATTTCATGTATTTTTAGACATTTTACAAGAATTAAGTGTAAATAAACAGAAATAGTTAAAATTTGTATTTTAAAACTCCAGCTTACTTTTAATGAAGATTACAATTTAACGCAACTTAAAGGAGAAATTTCATCCAACTTAATTGTTCATATTTTTGACAACATATGTAAATTAATGTTTTCAAAAATTATAAACCATCCCCTACACCTAAAATAAACATGATTACCCTGTATAAACAGATTATATTATATTTTCCAGCCTCTGAGGTTTCCCAGTCCTGTTCCTTTCTTTCCTCCATACACTAAAATAAGTTGCTTTTACTTCCTTTTTTAAATTAAAGTGAACAACTGACAACATCTTATATTTTTAGTAGAATTCTCATGTATTACAAAGGTTAATAGACATCCATTCCTGTTTTGATTTAATTATTCTTCTGTGCATAAAAGCTAAACATTGTGGCATTGCATTAATCATAAAATCCAGCAGAAAACTGTGCATAACTCTCCACCAGTAGAAAGTGCTGATTAAAGTATATAAACTCAGAAGTCAACCAGCTTTTACTTGTCTAAGAACTGCTATTTGACTAATACTTTACATAAGGAGTTTTCTCTGTTGTCCAAAAAGAAGCATTATGCAGAGTGGCAATATTTTTCAGTCACCACCTGCAGTCACTGAATCAGGTTCATGGTTTTAAACTCAAGAACACATTTTTAAACTGGAGAAAAAAATAACATTAAATCTATTTTAATTACTTTACGGCTAACATACAACCAAGCCATCAGACTGAGTAGCATCTGTGTCTCCATGAACAAATCTGTAATGTCTTGAGTGAATAAATGTTTCCAGCTGCTGCTGGTTCTTAATCAAGAATTATTTTTTTCAACAGATATCCAAGTGCTTTATTTTAACATGTGCTTGGTAAGGTACCTCCCACAACTCCGTCTTCAAAACTTGATTTTTAAACATTTCATCTTATTCCAAAATGTTATTTGAGTTACTAAGATTATTTAAATTATTATTATCTCCTCCACTCAATTTACTTCACAGATACAGAGAAAATGAATTCACACTAAAATGTCTAAGTAACATGCTTTTGATTTGTTCATTATCATTCTGGATTGGCAGCTAACCATTATGAAGTAGAAATTAATGTCTCTTTCCTTATGCAAACCAGTCCACCTAAACTAAATGAACTGTATAAAACCCCAGAAAACTGAGTAGATGTGAAATGATGCAGGAAAATGTTTTCACTCTTTTACCCAGTGGTGAGTGTACTCAGGCAGGACTGAGGGACACCCCTGGTACACAATTCTTCTCTTGGGCAATATTGCCCTGAAGATTTTTGTCAAGTCTTTCATCTGCAAGACACTAGTGATCTTCATGCACTTCTGGACAAGTTAATGAGCAGGATATACTGTACACAGCTCCAACAGATGGGACCCCGAATTCATCCCACTGATGGTTAGGTCACTGTGGCAGAATAAAGGTGTGTGATTTGGGCTGAAATGACACCCAGGCAGACAAGCGCTTCAAATCCATCTCTTATCTAAACTCAGGATTATTGGATAAAAGCAAGGAGGGAGAAAAATTTCAGGTTTGTTCTTTCAACTCCTCTCCAGCACTTTAACAGTATTTCTATGGAAATGACCTCCAGGGTGTCTCCTGAAAGAGCCCGAGGATGAATTTCTGTAAGGGCATTTCTGTAGTCTGCATTTTTCCCTCCTGCAGGATTCAGGATGATACAGGAAAATACAGGTAAATGTATAAAAAGCGGGTAAGTAAAATCAAGATACATCGATCTATAAAAATAGCTTCTGGGAGATTATCAGTTCTCATGATTTACTGTCTTGAGAGCAGCTCCAAAAGGCCAGAGTTGCAGCTTTGGTTTGTCTTATTGACTAAACTTTGTCAGTTACCTAAAAGATGTAAAATGCTGGATGTGATCATCTGGAAGAGACATTACCTCAGTGATGGACATTGGAGCCTGCAATTAATGGGACCTTTGGTGAATCACCTTTTCCCATTCAACTGTAAGTCTCAGATAAAATTAAAAGCAAGGCTAGGCTATAGTACTAAAAAAGAAAAAAATGTTCTTTGGTCCTGAGGCCAAGTGACAGTACATGGCTCACTTCTACCCACCTAAACAATTCTCTATGGAAAGACTGTGGCTGCAGTCATACTGCCCTACTGGGACTACTGCTGGTCACATGATCTCTCTTGAACAGTGCCTGGCACTATTTTAAATAGGTTATAACAATACTAAAACTCTAAACCATGACAGCAGGCATGCTAGTAATTAACCAATATATCATGTCATTGCTTAGGGCTCTGCCTAGTTTTTTTTATTAGCATAGTCTATAAGAACATGACTGCTTTCAATTTGTGGTTATGTTATAGTTAACTGTATGCTGCCCTTCAAGACTTTTATTTATTTATTTTTAAAATATGTTGAGTGCTTGATCAAGATCACCTCTAAGTCATGGTTTTCGGTTTGGGTTTGTATTATTTTTTCCATTTAAGTTACTGCAAAGGCCGTTAGATCATCTAGAGTGACCTCCTGTATATCACACAATTGCATTTCACATGTATCAAAATCCATTAACTCCATTTAACTAAAGTAATTCTTTTGTAAAGGCTTTTCATCTTGATCTGAAGACTTGTAAACATAGTAATTGTCTAGATATTTTGATTCAGTAGAAAAATTATTCTCCCTGTTAAGAAATCATGCTTTACTTGTCATTAAATATGACTTGATTCAGTTTCTACACCATCGTTTTCTTATACCTCAGTCAACCATATTAAAGATTAGCATTGGGTGGTTTCTTTTCACTAATTAATTATGAATGACAGCTAAATAATAATCTATTTAATAATCATATATTTACATGCATGTATGGACAAACATGTATTTCTATATATGATTTTAATAACTATGCATAGAACATATATTGTGGGATGCATACAGTGTCCTAATATTGGTCTAAGTACCATTGTGTTGGAGAGATTTTTTGCTTCCCTATATACACATATATCCTACAGAATCATTTTAGCACGTTTTGCTGACTAAAACAGAATGCTAGCCTAGAGTCAGGTAGGATTATATTATTTCACAATAATCTTTTTTGATGCATATTTTGTAAGAATAACCCTGTTGTTCATAAAAATGTAACTAGACCATATAATAAGGTTGTAATTGTCTTTATCATCTAAGCATTCCTTAGGTAAGACGGAGTTGTCTGTGATTTCATATTTGACTCAATGTCATTAATGCAGATATTGAATTCACTCATAATATAATAATTCCCTGTGGAATCTATGAGGAAGCCCTCATATAATGTGTATGTACCCCTGGCCTTTTCTTTCTCTGCCAGTTGTTAATTCATGTATGCCTTACTGTAATTGTATGGTGTACTCTTTTAACCAGAAAGCCACAGTAGTTCAAAAACCATACAAAATCTTATGTGACTTCTAGACTGCTTTTATTAGTCACTTTTATTGAAAAATTTGTATTCTCATCAAAGAATGAAATTAATTTTCTTTGATGGTATCTTTGCTCTTTAATATTCTTCTTATGAGTACTAATAAAATACTTTTTGAGCTGTCCTATACAAAATAAAAAACTCCTGTAAATTTTCCTATCTTCTTTCCATGGATTGATGTAAAAATAGATGTAGCCTGTGGTAACTCTGAATCACCCTGCTGACCTTTATTAGTATTGCTATAATTTTAATGGATTTCCAGTCTTTGGAACTACTTTAAGGTAATTAAAAATTAACAGTGAGTTAGGCATTTCTTCAGACAACTCTTTGGGTCTCAAGTACAAGTTACGTGAACTGGAGATATCCAGAGTAGGTATCACCTTACTTTCCTGATGATGACATGCTCTCACATTTTATTTCCAGAAAAGAATCCAAAGGAAGTCTGTGATGGGACATTTCAAAGGCAGGAGCCAGCTATTAGATTGGTAGTTCTTTCCTTTTGCATTTTCTGTTTTCTTTCAGAGTAGCTCTCATATGGAAATTCCCCTCCATGTCCATGAACCAAGCCTAGCTGAATGTGCTGTCATGTTCAGGGAACATTGTGCTGGCTACATCACTTGTGTTACTGTCTTATCTCTCTCTGGGCTCATTCTTACAAGGCTTATGGCAACTATCTTAACAAAACCTCCTTCCCCCCACCCAGTACATGTAAAAAACACTCTTTTGCTGGCTAGCCTTGCATTTTTTCTCCAGAGTCTTTATTTTCCCTAATAGACTTTCGATACATCTTTCCCTTGAATTTCTCTAAGTATAGTATTAGCTTTTGTTTATAATTTCTGCTTTTACTAATGCAGAAGAATGACTACTGAAAATCATCCTCTATCAAAGAATTGTGAAAGTATCCAGTTATTTAATAGATGCCTCTCAAAGAGTTCCACCTTTTCTTCCTCTCACAAATGCACAATGATTTTCTGATTGAGAATGGCAGAGTATCTGCAAAATGATTTTTTTCACTTTCAGCTGTTAGCTTTGCAGAATAAATAAAAGACAAGCAGAAGTTAAAAAGCACAGAGATGGAGAAGCAGCTGAGCAGCTCACTCTCTGAAAGAGATTAAGGGGATCAAGGAGTATACTCAGTGCCCCTTCACTTGTGGGGTGAGAGTGGGAGTAGCAGCTGGGAGCCTTAATGCCTAAACGTCTGCCTCTTGGTCACTGAGTTTTTAAGGAGCTAGCCTGGAATAGAAAAAAACAATTTTCTTTCTCACAAAGTGGAACTTTTCTAGAAATCTACTCAATTTAAATACATTCACTTGGTAGTAAAACGTCCCATTTCACAGCCAGCCAAAGTTGCACATACAAGCCAAATGTGAATGTGTACCTCTACATGTTCCTTAGAGGTTTGATTAGGTCCTACAGAAAGACTGAAAGAATATCCCCTGAGCTTCTGCATCCCTTTTGCAACTCCATTATGAGCTGCAATTTCAATTTTAGCTCATACATTTCCTCACCCAAGCTATTGGATTTTCCAGTATTTCAGGAACCTGACAACTGGAAAGCAAGCTAGAATTTCAACAGAATTTTGTGATTTATGGATGGAATATTCTTTTTTTTTTTTTTTTTTAATTTTTCCTCTGAAATGATTTGTTGCTCAAAATCTTTTCAAATGCCTAAGAAAAAACAACTTCAGAATAAAATGACCTTTCTGAGGTAAAATGGAGTACTGCATGCCTCATTTCAGAATGGTATGACAGGAAAATGGAAAGATGAGATATAATTTCTTCACCTTTAATGGACCGAGTAATAGTAGGACACATGGTGAAAATATGAATAATATTTTCGAGAGGCCATTTCCCTCTGATGCATAATGCTCTATTTTCCTTTAAGAGACATTAAGTTGGCTTTACATAGAAAATTCAAAGAACTGACAGTAAGGCCTAAGTTACTGTTCAACAAATTGCAGTGGGTTTCAGTAATTTAGTCTTCAAGTACCATTTATTCTGGTACGATAAAAGTAGTTTAATAATTTAAAAAAATAAGAATGTAACATTTGAAAAAAATAAAATGGAAACATCCAAAAAAATTTTTGTGTACATTTACTCCTACACAACCTTGTAATTATCATACAGAAAAACAACTAAATTATGGAAGTAATGTGACAGTAAATTTAAAATTTAAAATGATCTCTCTGTTAATAGGTTAACAGGTTACTATACAAATACGTTATTGAAATTAATTTACCCAGAGTATGTCATACAATGGCTAAAAAATTAATTTTAGAGTACTTTTACTGAGATAGTTAAATTCTCTTTCTAGTAGGTTCCACTCATCTTGCCCCGTTACATTGGCTATCATTCACGTGTGTATCTTCTTAACCAAAACTCAGTATCATTTCAATATTGCATCAGAGCTATCTTTTCTTGCCTACACAGATAATGTTGGACTCTAAAACTGATTTGTCCCTGATCATGATATATAAAAAAGAAATTACATCAACAGAAGAAACCTAAGGATGACATTTCCATCAGGGCATGAATTAATCTAGTCTTCCATATTTTGTCACTTGCCTGCCCTAAGACATGTAGTGTGTTGAATCTGAGTATTCTTCACTGTGTGTGAAAAGCTTCAGACTTTGTTGGTGGGTCTGGGATTTACTTCCATCTAAACTTTGAGGAACTTTAATGTCAGTGTTTTCAGGTATGAGCTTGTTTCCTGGAAAATTTCTAACCAGTTCTGCAGCTGAGTTGGCTTCGGTTGCTTCTCACACAATCCAGTGGTACATTTCATTTGAGGTGTCCAAAAAATAGGCTTAACAAAGTAAAATGTTCCTTTCCCTGTCAGCTGCCATGCTTTGGCACTCAGGATATCCTAGGCCCTGAAGATAGGAATAAAGGAGCATACATAAGATGAACACTGACAATCTGTTTAAATAACAATTTATTTTTTTTTTACTCCTAGCTCTCAAGAGATGAAATTCACAGATGGTAAAAAAAGACACAATTCCTGTTACTCCAGCGGTTCA